>NC_051387.1:62518495-62530995 GCF_015228065.2 Penaeus monodon
CCCACTGTTCAACGGATGTTAGCTCTTTTCTAATGAAGCTCTCAGAATCTGTACTGGGGCTTTCAGGTCTTCACCTGTGGAGTCCCTGTATGCTGAGAGTGGAGAACCACCTCTTTCATTACACGAGAATATGAACTGATTTACTACACGAGACTACAAAGGATTCCGGGATCCCTACATCCAGATTGGTTTTCAACCCCCTTGAAGATAGCCGATCCTATGGTAGGAGAATGAGGAATCTTGTGGAAGATCTTAATTTGAGTCTCACTAAGGTTCTGGCTGTTGGAATTCCCCAATTTCCACCTTGGACTAATCAAGTTGAGCTGGATTTAGTCGGAATTGGGAAAAGGGAGAGATCCGAAGCAGAAGTCCGAGAGAAATTTCTTCGGCACATTTCTAAATACCGGGGATCAGATGCAATTTATACAGATGGTTCGAAATCTGAAAATGGCGTGGGTTTTGCAGCAGTGAGCAGAAGGAAGATTGCATCTGGCAGTCTTTCTCTAGCAGCCTCGATCTTCACTGCAGAGTTACATGCCATCCTTACAGCAGTTAAGATGACTAGAGATCTTACGAACCATTCTGTTGTGATATATTGTGACTCTCGTAGTGCCTTACAAGCAATCAAGAGCTTAAACTCATCACATCCATTAGTGAGGGAGGTTCAAGATTGGCTTGCACTGATGTCAACACGTAAAAAGATAACTCTATGTTGGGTGCCAGCGCATGTTGGTATCAGTGGGAATGAGCGAGCTGATCAGAAGGCAAAGGCAGCAGCTGCTCAGCCTTGTGATGCTCGTTTTCCTCTCCCACACACCGACCTGAAACCCAGCATCAGAAGTTGTCTTCGTGATAAATGGAGGGAACAATGGAGGCATACCTCCAGAAACAAACTGCGAGACATTAGAGATGACCTTGGCAGTTGGGCGACTAGCATCCATCCCAACCGAAAAGTGGAAGTTGTATTAACAAGAATAAGAATCGGGCACACAAGACTGACTCATGGGCCAATGATGGCTAAAAATGAAGCACTTTGTGAAGGATGCCAAGAGCCATTAACGATCGCACATGTAGTGGAAAGATGTGCTAACATTCTCAACCAAAGACGTATGTACTGTCTCCCCCATATACAACTGAAAAACGTATGGGGGGAAGATTGTGACATAGAAGGTCTTATTAGTTTCCTTAGGGAGGCTAATATTTTCAATAAAATTTAATTATGCATAATGTTTATGCAATAATTTTATACACTTAGAGCATAATATTTATGCTTTGATTTTTAATACATTTATTGTTATTTGTAAGATATTTATTGATAGATTTTTAAAGTTTTAAATATTCTAATATTTCTAGCTAACAAGGTGTTTGCCGCTAATGTCCATAGCTGTTGACGCAGCAGACAATTTTAAATAATCAATCAATCTGAGGGATGGAGAGGAACTGCCTGGAAAAAGTGAAAAAGCTCCCTTCCTCACTGAGGGAGGAGCAAAAGTGTTCCCAACAATGATGTCCTGTAGGTGAAAGGGCATCCTCTCTGCTTTCCCCCAGGGGTTTTCACACCTACCCACGCGTTTGCCGTGTGTGGTAGCCTTGTGCACTGGGAGACGGGAGTCCTGGAGGTTGAGCGATGCCGTGAATGAGTACGCCCTGCGGCTAGTAACATGCCTCTTTGGTCCTATATTCAGGCGACCTGATCCAGGCCCGGTCAGGTCAATCGGCTGGTCTCCCTCGGGAGGCTAGGGTCAAGCAGTCATGCTGCTGTTGGTACTCACACTGTCCGTGAGTGCCGCTGCAAACAGCTAATTGGCTGCGTATATCCACCCATCACCCCTGTTGCTGATAGGCATTGGTTCTAACACTCAGCTTCCCCTTGTTGGACTCCATGGTGTGTGGGGGCATGAGTGGATGAAGCACTTTCCAAATACATGGGAAAAAAAAAACCAAAAAAACACAGACATATGTTAATGATGACCCATGCAAGGCCCAGACCATGGCAGCCACCCTGAAGCCATATGTGCCTGCTGGTGGCAAAAGAAAACCCCGAGCAGAGGATGACAATGTCATGCCTGCTGCCAAGATGGTGGACAAGACAAAAAAAAAACATGTAAAAATGTGTCTGTACACCAGATTGTTAGGTTAGGCCCCTCCTCCAGGCCAGGAAGGTCTCTGAGAACCCCTCAGACGACCCCCCTGACCGAATCGGGAGCACCAGCTGAACCAGCCTAAATAGCTGGTGCCCCCATGAGCAAGCCCCAAAGCTGAAAGGGCGGGCGGAAACGTCCGAGGCCGGAGACTGACTCTGAGGGAGAGTCTGGACCCCCAAGGCGCTTCCCCCAATTCAAAGTTCCAGTCAAACCCGAAGGCTTCGACAATGCCTACCAAATGGTCAGGGCATTGGAGAGCCAACGCAAAATCCGGTTGTTGATCCAGGTTGCACGAGATCAGGGCATGATCATCATGCCCAAAGATCAAGCTACCCTTTGTTTCCTGCAGGAAAAGAAGGAGCTAAAAGATGGGATGAAAGTGAGCCTCTCACCACTGAATCCCGAGGAAAAGAGGGTCAAGATGGAGCTACTTGGCTTCTAAGTCTCGTATGATGTGGAGGTGATCGCATCACACCCATAGGTCGTGGAGGCTTCCCGAATGTCGAAGGGGAAGACTCCAACCAGGCAAGTCCTTGTGACCATGAAAGGTACCCTAACCTCTACCCTTGATCTGGGTAACTGGGGTACCTACAACCTTCGAACGTACGTGCCTGATCCACTCCGGTGTTTCAAGTGCCAAAAGTACGGACACCACCAGGCTAGCTGCACAGCCAAGCCTAAATGTAGTGTCTGTAGCAAGGCACACAACACCGAGGTGTGCATTAAGGCATACAAAGAGGAAAAGAACAGCCTAATGTCCTAACTGTGCTAAGAGGCATCATGCCTGGAGCCTGGCTTGTTCTCTCAGGAAAGAGGCGGCCCTCAAGCTTCAGGAGGTTCCTAAGAAGCGACAAGACTTTGTTCCCCCCCCCCCCCAGGCACATATGTCTGGGGGAAGAACAAAAGTGAAAAGGCCTCCTGACCTCCTAGGAGGAAGGAAGCCGCCCCCCAGCCGAAACCGGAGATCTCCGACAAACAGGAGTTCCCCAGAATGAAACAAGTGCAGAAAAAACACAGGAATAAAGGTTCAAACAGCACCACAAAGTCCCCCCCAAGCAGAAGACCTCCTCGATGAGGGGGACATGTCGATCCTGCTGATTGCTGTAGTCATAGCAGTGGCAACAGCCTTGGGAAGGACGAGTGAAGAGGCCTAGAAGGCAGTTGCAGTTGCCATGACGGCAATGACCAAGACTGTCGCAATCCTAAAGGGAAGGAAGCTGGAAAGGGCCAAACCAGCCCTATCCTCACCCTCACCTAGGACGAGACTCCCCTCCCCACTCCAACCCAGGCCATGCCCTCACAGGCAGAGCCTAACCAGGCTGATTCAGTGCCAGAGCCAGAATCAGAACAAGCTGACCTTGCCCAGGCAAGGCCAGCAAAGAATGCACAGAAACAGCCTGGACAGAGAAAAGCCCAAATACACAAGGTCAGAACCAGCAAAGAATGCACAGAAACAGCCTGGACAGAGAAAAGCCCAAATACACAAGGTCAGAGCTACCAAAGGCTCTCCACCCCCCAGTTTTCCCAGTGATAGCCTGACAGCCGAAGAAAACCCCTCAACCAGCGAGGACTTCGCAATGGAGTTGTCAGACTCCGAAACTAGTCAATCCGAATACGACGATGTCTCTGATGTAACTATCATCTAGTAACATCATGGCACACAATCTAAGCATTCTGCAGTGGAACATCTATGGCTTCTCCACAAGGAGTGCCATCCTCCTCGCAATAGTGCGATCAAGGAGCATTGACATTGTCATGCTCCAGGAGACAGTAACAGTGGAACCTGTTCGTTTCTCCGGGTATCGTGTCTTCATGCTGCCACGTGCTGATGGCAAGCAAGGCCTGATCACCCTTGTCAGAGCAACAATTCCCTGCTCCGCAATAGCCGATGCACCGCACTGTGGAGATGTTGAATCTCTTGCCTTCGAGATTCACCTGGCCGGGGGCCCCTGAAATTGTACAATATGTACAGCCGGCCACACTGTAGTACCTTAGACATCAGCCAGGTCTGTGCTTCTGCAGCACACGACCGAGTGATCATAGAGGGGAGACTTCAACGCACATCACCCCATCCTGGCTCCCTGCTGGGCACTGGATGCGGCTGGCCATCACATAGCCATCATGCTTGAGACATTCCCCGAGATCGCTCTCCTCAATAACCAAGACCCAACGCATGTCAGAGGAGGGGTCCTAGACCTCACCCTGGCCACTGCGACTCTGGTGGAGAGGATTGGCTGGCGTGTTGATGAGACTGTCACTAGTGACCATTACGGCACTATAACTACCCTCATGGATAGTGGCCCAGCTGAAATGCCACGGCCCAATCCAAGATGGAAAACAGTCAGGGCCAACTGGCAGGCATTTCAAAACGCCTTGGTCCGCTGTCTGAGAAGCAATGTGCTACAAGCCAGACTTGTAAATGCCATTGATGAGGCAGCCTCACTGACCATACCCAAAACTCGGCCTTGGTCCAGGAGTCACAAAGACGCCTGGTACTTTAACGACGAGATTAGGGAGGTCAACCACGGTAAATATGTGCCGAAAACATTTCTAAAGGCAACCTAGCCCTCCTAAGGGAGGCTGTCGGGAATGCCAAGGAAACTGCCAGCAGAGTCAGGCAAGAAAAGTGGCTGGAATGGTGTGAGTCCTTCGATCACCATACCCCCCTCTCAGAGCTATGGCAATGGGTCAAGCGAGCTACCAGCCACTCAGCCCAGAGATGCAAGCACCATGACCCCCAGGGGCATGAGCACAGTGCACAGCATAGCCATACTCTTGAGCAAAATAAGCACGGGCACATCTGTGGTAGTATTCCTTGACCTGGAGAAGGCTTTTGAATTGGCAAGTCCTCTTGCCATTCAGGAGAGCCTGATCCAAAAAGGAATCAAGAGGTAAGCTCTTGGCTTGGATAGGTGACTACTTTAGGGATAGAACAGCCAGAGTCAAATTCCAAGGTCACCTATCACAACACATGCCACTAGAGAATGGAACGCCTCAGGGTGGGGTTCTCAGTCCAGCCCTCTTTAACACATTAATGTCCTGTATCCTCAACATAAACCTCCCAGTAGGGTGCAAGATCATCTCCTATGCAGACGATCTTGCTATCATCTCCACTGGACCATACTGCCTAAACAAAACCCAGCGTTGTCTGGACCTCGTATCCGCGGAGTGTTGTAGGACAGGACTAAAGATCTCTGCAGCCAAATCTAAAGCCATGGCTCTGAGACAGGGAATGGACTTGGAGTGGGTTCAGGACTACCTCTACCTTGGGGTAAAGATAGACTGGACCCCCTCCTTCCAGAAGGAAGTCCAGTACCTCGTTGACCGAACAAAATCAAGACTGTCCATCATGAAAGCAATGAGTGGAAGAAGCATAGGGGCCAGACACAGAGTACTAAGATCATTCTATGTAGATGCTGTCAGGCCCATTGTAGACTATGCATCCATTGCTCTGATTGGCATTAAGAAAAAATATAAAGACCAACTGGAGACAGTCCAAAACAAAACCTCCAGGGTCATTCTGAGTGCCCCAAGGTGGGTGAAGGTCCTCAACCTCCTACTGGAGGCAAACCTTCTCCCCTTGGCCTCACAAATCAATCTAATGGCAGCACAATTTTTATCAAAGGTCATCCAGGCTCCCAGGAATACAAGCCGAAGACATAAAATAGTCAGATGCCTAGAACAAGATAACGAGCTGTTTGCAAACAACTCCTGGCTGCCTCACACAGCCAGGATGTTAATACGCCATCAGCTCAAAGAACCGCTTCTTGCCAAGGGCATGGACTCAACCCACCCTGACTTTGTCGAAGCTCCGCCGTGGGCCCTAACCTCGATAGAGTTCTCGGTCATGAGACTGGCAACCAAAAAGAATGAATATTCCACGCCTAGCCTAAAGGCAGAAACCCAGAGGGTCATTGCAACCATCACTCCTCCGGGTAGCAGAATATACTACACGGATGGATCGGTCGATCCCTTGACCCACACTGCAGGTGCCGGCTTCGTAGCAAGGGATGCCACAAAATCCATGAGGGTAACAGACAACGCCTCCTCGCTACAGGCAGAGGCAGTTGCTATCATGGGAGCACTGAGCCACGCGTCCATGAGGGAAGGACACATGGTCATACATACAGACTCCAAAGGAGCCATCGACTGTCTTCAGCAGCGCTCACCTACTGACAATATCTACCTTCTGACTACCATCCTCACACTGGCACAGAGGATTCTTGCACAAGGTAGAAGAATTATCATAAACTGGGTTCCCAGCCACATAGGGATCAGAGGGAATGAGCTTGCTGACAGACTAGCCGAAGTTGGCAGGGGTATGCCTCCTAATCCCATGATAATACATCAGAGCCAAAAATTACTTAAGAAGAAGTGTATGGTAATGACAACCTCCTTCCTCCTGCATCTTCACAGAGAGGAAACGAGATCCTCCCCCTCGGCCAGCTGGTACTCAGACACCACCGGCTATAAACCACTGCCACTCTTTGAAATGAACAACAGAGGTACCGAAGTCATTCTGCACAGAATGCGCCTAGGTTACCACTGTTCATGGCAGATCATACAAACAATAGAACGTGAAGAGAGGTGTTGCATGCATTGCAGCGAGCCGAACGCCACACTTGTACATTACTTAGAGAATTGTGTGCACACGCAATTCCTGAGACAAGGCCCGCAGAACACAACCGTCGTGCTGGTAAAGAGATTATGCGAGATGCTTACACCACGGTTACAGGAGCGCCTGCTGGCAATCCCACCGCCACGGTAAGCACCGAGTGTCAGAGAACCAAATGAGACAGCCATAAAAAGCTGATACAGGCTGGGCCATAAGTGAAAGGCCTAGGCGAAACCAAAACTTCGCAAATTTCAAACGAAACGAACGAACGTAATTCCATGTATTTATTTTCTTTACTATAATGAATAGGCCTCGCCAATGCATTAGTAATTTATTACTATTAGGCAGTAATAGTAAAGCTTTATCGCCTTCCTTCAAATACCGGTCTTTCGCCTTCCTTTCATAATAATACTGATAGGAATCACCTGCCTTCTGCAGTTCTTCTTGGGCTAATTTGCAGGTAATCTATCACGCAAATTGATTACATATTCATACGATGTCCTAATCTCGTCCGTAATATTTCACTCGTTCGCTTCCCACAAGTCCTCATTTATGGCCATACCGTTCGAGGGCCACTTAGGCCCTCGAACGGTATGGCCATAAATGAGCTCGAATGGCGAAAACTTGGTGCTGGCCTGGGGAACATCACAATATGCAAATACTAACGGAGCAATATACCTAAGCCATTGTTTCGGCTGCTCTACGCACATTCTCTTCAACATTTTCTTTAGCACTCCATTAAATCTCTACTAATCCATTGCTCATTTCATGGTACGAAGTTGTGCTAATACCCTTTACTGATAACAACCTGTTAAATTCCTGCAACACATCTGACCGAAACTGACTCCCCTTATCACTCGTGATCTCCCTGGGTATTCTGACTCTGCTAAACACAGACATTAGCGCTTCTGCAACACTCACAGTTTCAACATTCTTTAGCGGGATGGCTTCGGGATAGCGTGTGGCGTAGTCTACAATAGTAAGACCCGTCATATGCACGCGGTTCGATGGGTCAGACTGTGTCTACTGCCACTCTCTGGAATGGTTCGGTGATCATCAGACACTCTTCCCTTGTCTACGGTGCGCTGGCATGGATCGCATGTCCAACAAAATCTTGCTACCTCAGACGATATACCAGGCCAAAAGAATTTATTTTGAATTCTCATGAGCGTTTTCTTTATTTCCAAGTGACCTGACATTAATGAACATAGCTGCTTTCCTCGACTCGCACGGAACAATTAACTGTTCAGTGGCATTATCTGCATGTACTAATCTTCTATACAAAATTTCTTTTTTAAACACAAATTCATGATATTCATTATCAGATTTCTCAAATTCCGCGTATTTTTGTATATTATTTAACGTTATATCACTTCTTTGTTGTTCAACTAAATTCTTATCTTTCATGATAGCAAACACTTCCTTTACTTTTAGCTTTGGAGCTCTTTTTATCTTGTTTTGCTCTACTTGTTGTCTAGTAGTTATGGCTCCTAATTTGATAGTTTCTCCGTCTCTAACCCCTTCCACTTGACCTATTACCAAATCATACACGGGACTCTCCAAACAAGCAACTAAGGCATCCCCGACATAGAATGGACATTTTACTTGAATGTTAACTTCAGGATAGGTGAAAACGACTAAATATGTTTACCCGTAAATTTGCACCTCGGTACTAGACTAGTTTTAACCAAGACCGTATCACATCCTTGATCTCGCTACACATTCACAGATGTACCTTCGACCTCACCTCTTGCAACATTCAACCTTCCATGCTTAGCAGCAAAAGCAGCCATACTCTCACCCTTACCTTTCACAGATCTATCCTTAGGTCTCGCACCATACTTGTAATAACAATCACGCGACATATGATTAGAACCACCCTACACAAAATACTTACGATACTGACCCTTATGAACAACACCAGACACTCCAACGCTGGACTCATCCTGAGCTTTAGACTCAGGATGTGTATATATATATGTACATATATATATGTATGTATATGAATATATATATATATATATATATATATATATATATATATATATATATATATATATATATATATTGTATGTGTGCATATATATATATTTATATATACATATTTGTATATATATGTATATAAATTTATATATAATACATATACACGTGTATATATGTATTATATATTCAAATATAATATGAAATACATATATACATATTGTATCGCTCAACTCTCATTAATCAGGGATGATTCAAAACAATCCACTAGTAGAATAATTTATTCACATTGAAGTAGGTTCAGATCCAGATACAGTTTCAATTTATTCAACCTGCAAACAGTAATTCAAACTAATGAAGCACCAAGAAAACAAAAATTATATAACAATGAAATCAGAAAAGATTAAATGATAGAGCAAATAAACTTTTAAATTTTCAATAATAATAATCATCAATGCACTTCTCAAACATAAAGTATCAGTCCTATTGCATCCCTTGAAAAGATTTTCTATACAAATTTACAATCCTAATATTTTCTAATAAATCAGCAGCTCCGTGCTGGGGAGCCGTTCAGTGCTCGATCATTCCAAATTGTAAACAACGCTTCCAGATGACAAAATAAATCCTCAATGCGCAATGCTTTCAAAATCTAAACAATGTATTATCAGAATTTAGATTCTGCAAATTTTCCTTCGCATTTCAGTATCACAATATTATATAGCTTTCAAAAGTTAATATATATATATATATATATATATATATATATATATATATATATATATATATATGTGTGTGTGTGTGTGTGTGTGTGTGTGTGTGTGTGTGTGTGTGTGTGTGTGTGTGTGTACATACACACACACACACATACATACATATATATATATATACATATATATATATATATATATATATATATATATATATATATATATATATATATATATATATATGTACACACACACACACACACACACACACACACACACACACACACACACACGGAACTGCAGAGTTTACCGGAGTTCCACTTCAAAATTCCGCGTCCCTCCAGTGGCCACTCTAAGATGTTTCACTTGGACAGACTAAGGGAGGAGTTGTGCCCGTGGGTTCACCATGGCAGTCTCTGACCGATTCACAGAACTTAACAACCTGATGGACCCAGTTGCTCTGTGGGAGCTCTTCAAGCGCGTAACACTCGAAGCAGCCCAGGAGTCCATTGGCGTACGCCCGAGGGCAAGGCAGAGTGCCATCTCCCTGGAGGCATTAGAAGCCACTAAAGCGTGTCACATGGCTCGGCTGCATGGTAATCAAGTCTTGCGTCGTTCCGCGGTGCGTAGGGCTCGGACACTGCTAAGAAAGGACAAGGAAAATTTCATCAGGAATCTTGCTTGAGGAGGATGAAGGCCATTTCTTGGTAAATGATCTTCGCCCTGCCTACCAAGCCCTGAGAAAGCTGAACTCTAAGCCCTCCTCACAGATGGCTGCAGTCCGTTCAGCGGATGGACGGATCATCTCAGATCATGTTGGGGTTCATGAACGTTGGGCTGAGTATTTTGAACAGTTGTATCAGATAGACCCTCCAACAGTTAGCTTAGATGCAAATGATGTCATGACAATACTTTTGCTAGATTCACCCATCAGCGAGGAACCTCCTACCCTAATGGAGGTTAAGGCTGGCGATTTCCAAGCTGAAGAATGGTAAAGCTGCAGGCATATGTGATATCCCTCCTGAATTTTTAAAGGCTGGGGGTGAACCTATAGCTCGGGGCCCGCATACAGTCCTGACTGCCACCTGGCAGTCTGGTACCATTCCCCCTGACCTGCTGAGAGGCGTGGTCATCCCTCTATGGAAGGGGAAAAGGGATCGTTGGGATTGTAGCAATTACTGTGGCATTACACTACTCAGCATACCAGGCAAAGTTCTTACCCACATTCTTCTGAAACGGATCCGCAAGCACCTACTGAAGCATCAGAGACCGGAGCAGTCTGGAATTACTCCTGGTAAGTCCACAATAGACCGATTATTAGCGCTTCGAGTAAATGAGGAACGCTGTCGTGAGTTCGGTCGTGGGTTGCTTGCAGTCTACATCGACCTCAAGAATGCGTTCTACTCGGTGCATCGGGAATCGCCATGGGAGATCCTGAGACACAGGGAAATTCCGACGCAGATTATTGGCCTAATAGCAAGCCTTTATACTGGTACTGAAAGTGCTGTAGAGTGTGGTGGGGGTCTGTTGAACTTCTTCCCTGTTACTTCAGGGGTGAGGCAAGGCTGTGTCCTTGCACCAATACTTTTCAACAACTGTATGGACTGGATAATAGGCAGAGCAGAGTGTGGAGCAACACTGGACAATATCAAGGTCTCAGGCCTTGACTTTACCGATGATGTTGCTACCCTATCTGAGTCCCTGGAGTCATTGGTGCGGCTCTTGATGCATTTAGCAATGAGGCGAAACCCTTTGGCCTAGAGGTCTCCTGGACCAAGACCAAGATTCAGTTTTTTAGGGGCCTGTTAGGAGAACCCATTCAGCCGATCCATACTAGCGGCGAGGACGTTGAAGTTACAGAGAGTTTTACATAGCTTGGTAGCATAGTCCATATCTCTGGGCTGTCAGTCCAAGAAGTCAGTAGAGGGATTGGTCTGGCAACAGGAGCCATGACCTCAATCAACAAGAACATTTGGAGATGTTGGTACCTATGCAGAAGCTACGTGCCTTCAAGGCCTTGATGCTGCCAGTTTTGCTCTATGGAAGCGAAACCTGGACGCTATCCAGTGTCTTGGAGTCTCGTCTTGATGCCCTTTGTAACAAGTCCCTTCGACGGATCATGGGGCACAGTTGGCAGGACGACGTGTCCAACTGACGGTTACACCATGAGACTGGCATGGGACCTGTTACTTGCATAATCTGGGATCGCCAACTCAGGCTATATGGGCACCTAGCTCGTTTCCCTGTGGATGGCCCTGCCCATCAGGTTGTCTCTTTGCGAAACAACTCTGGGTAGAGGAGGCCTGTGGGACGACCCAGGAGATCATGGCTTGGGAAGCTCAACGAGACTTGTCGCGAGGAATTAGAAATGGACAGAGGGCCTGCCTGGAGACTCACCTCGAAGAACCCTCGTGGTTGGAAGCGTAGGGTGGATGCGGCCATGCGCCCCCATCGGCATTAGCCCCTAGATGATGATGATGATATATATATATATATGTATATACATATATAAATATATATATATGTATATATAATATATATATATATATATATTAATATATTAGAGAGAGAGAGAGAGAGAGAGAGAGAGAAGATATATAGACAGAGAGAGAGAGAGAAGATAGATAGACAGATATATATATTTATATATATATATATATATGATATATATATATATTATATATATACTATTTATATATATATATATATATATAGACACACACATATCTATAAATATAGGTAAATAGATATAGATATTGACACACGCCCACACACACACACACACACACACGCACACACACATACCTATAATATATATATATAGATAGATATAGATATATATAGAATATATATATATTTTGATAGTATATATGAACCTATAAGATATATAATATATATATATATATAATAATTATATATAGTATAATATATAGATATATAGATATGATACTAGATCATATATTATATATAATATATATATTAATATATCTTATATATATATTAACGACATATATATCATATCTAATAATATCACTATTTATTACATCTACTATC
>NC_051387.1:62535027-62542527 GCF_015228065.2 Penaeus monodon
AAAAACAAGGACTCCAAGGCCCTTCCTCGAGGTTGCATAAAGTGTTCCCAGAGGTGATGCCAACCATTGAAATCTCCCAAGAGTAGAAATGGATGTGGCAACTGCTCAAGTAGATTTTCCAAATCATTAATGTTCAGATTATGTGGAGGAAGGTAGGTGGATGCAACAGTGTAAGGTCGTGTCAAGCCTATTCTCACAGCCTTCATGGCCTGGAAGGGAATATCTTGATGTACCATTACTGCTACTCCTCCATGAGGTCCATTGTCAAAGGTCCCATAATGGGCTTGAACTTGGAATCCTCTCAGGGAAATGGTACAATTTTCCCTGGTCATAATATCTTGTAGACATACACAAACTGGATTATATGAAGCTATCAGATGTTGCAGTTCTTCCCATTTTGCATGAATTCCCTGACACTTCCATTGGATTAGGGTATCCAGTTCTTTATATTATTTCTTCATAAGGTGTTTGGCAGCACCTGTGGTCAAGGTTTGCCCCACACCTTTAGGCTGTCCCTTTCCTTGATCCTGGGAGTACCTTTTTAATGGTTGTTTACCTGGGAAACTAGTTTCCACACATTTCCCTTGGACAGGTTCAGGATTTCTTTGCCTGAGCAAAGAACGGACCTGAGCCTTTGCTTCAGGGGCATTCTGTCTAGCAGCGGAGGCCCCTGTGGATGTGGTGGCAAGTTGAGGCCTCTGGAGCCTTAAATGATGGCTCCAAAGACCTTACTTTGGGAAGAGGAGTCTCCTCAATAGACCCCTCACTCCTACTCCGTTTCTGGTGGAACAACTCACCCAAGGCAGTGTCAGCAATTTGGGACTGAGGGTTAAAGGAAGTGGCAGAGTGTGTGTTGTATGAAGCATTGGAGGGCAAGGGTTGGTGGGAAGGAGGATGGGCTAGAACCGAAGCAAAGGACCTACCTGGCTGTGCAAACAGCACACGGGCACGTCGCTTTGCCTCTGGAAAATTAACTTTCTCCTTGCTCCTTATTACCAATACTTCCTTTTCAAATTTGTATCTTTTAGCTTCTTTGTAGTGGTAAAAGCATATTGGACCTGGACAGTTGTCATCTCCTTGATGACCTGTTGTACCACACTTTTACACATACTCTTGCTTGCACATTTTCTTTAAAACAGCAAGAGTTGGCTCCATGCCCATAACCCTGGCTATAGGATGTGGATAATTCTACAGGATGTGGATAATTCTATTTCGGGTACCAGTGGACCACTTGGCTGTTTTCCACGTGGAGCAATCAGTGTAGCAGACGGAGCCAGTGACCTCACCTCGCTCCCCCCCCCCCCCCATGCTTCCTGCAGCTGCTGCTACCGCTCCTCCAGCTGGAACGGTCACTACTTAGACCGAGAATGACCTAGGCCTCAGAGAGTTCGTGCTAAGCTACCACCGCTAAGGTCAGCCCTGGCCTCCCTCCGGGTGGGCTGACCGTGACCTCCGCGCGGCCCGATTACCCGTTTAGACAAGTCGTAGCGTCGTCATAGCGTGTGTTCACCCCTTTACGTGTGTTTTGCGTCCCTGTCAGCCACTGTACTAGAGTACGCATAGCCTTTTACAATCTGGCGGCAGGGTGACGCTGCGTCCTTCCAGCTCGCAGCATGAACGCAAACCTTCGAAGAAAATCCACTCGACCGCTTCAAGACATGGCTAAGAAAAAAACACGTAAGTACACGTTTGGGCCCCCTTTTCTTATTTCTTTTCCCTTCTTCTCCCATACATGTGTTAAGCTGTTGTTTTTTTGTTGGGTTAAAAGGTGCTAATGACAGCAAATGGCACGTTCTTCACTATTCTTCCACCTCAGATCGCATTTCCGTGCGATCGAGTATGTGATCAATAAACATGAATATCGTTCGTTAGTTAAGTAATTAATCATTTTCTCTCGTTTTAAGAGATTTATATTGTTTCAACTGCAACGAATTTAACGCGTTCGTGATTTTATCTTATCACGAATATCATTTCATTTTTCCTCCCCACGCCCCGACCTGCCAGTACCTTTTCTTTCTTTTGCGGTCACTTTGGATTAGAAAAAGGTTATTTTCCTGTCTTGAACTGACCTCACTTTCTCTTTTCCCGGTCGGTGGAGGCGTGGGTAGGGTCACATGACCGCTTGGTTCCCTGTAATTTGGGAGCAAACATATCATTGTTACATTGCTTTTTGGTGACACGTTCTATCGGCGCTAGAGCGAAGCAGGTAACGAAATTGTATTATTTGGATATAGCGTAGGATCTTCCCCCATATCATAGTGCACAGAATTGTCCAATATTGCCCCGGGGTTGCGTAAACGCCTAACGCCTAAACGCGTTTGTGTGATTTGTGAAAATTTATATATCCTTCGGGAATTTTGCGAGCGCCCATTACAGATACGCAGAATAGAGCAGGATATTATATTCCTGGCTCGAGTTCGTTTTCAGTCATATACGGCATTTGGGTTATAGGATCCCCCCGTTATTGAGTTTTATTGAAGTCTGACATGCAAAGCTAGACATGTACCTCGGCAGATCAGATTTCTGACCCAGAGAAGATTTGCTTCATAAAAAATTGGCGAATATTTTTTCATGTCACCATTCATTCATGCGTACATTCTGTCGCATATCATTATATGTTGAATTCAGTGTGGTAGTTGAAATAATCTTAAATAGCTAGCATTGCTAATTTACTTCAGTTTTGTTATAGTGAACGCTAATATTCGTGTTTGTGAGTCATTCTCTGTGTGAGGTCACTCTCGCTTTCCCTCTCATTAATGCTAGCTGTCACTCACACATGCATACACGCGTCTGTTGTGACAAATGGCTCGTACATGATGTACAAGTTACATTTACTTCTTATCTGTGTGATAACTATGGTTCAAATAGATCTTCGCGGATCGCCGATATCGTTCCCTTATCTATTCTCATATCTATCAGATACGGTGGGTAGTTCAAGTTAGGTCTTTGCGGACCGCTACTGACGTCTCCCTCTTCTATTTTCTTCTTTATCTTTGTGAAACTAAAACACAAAATAAAAAAAAGACGAAAATAGTTTTAAAAACCAACATTAAATACCGCAAATTTCATAAATAACCGGCTAGTGGTAGATAACACCCCCCCCCTTCTCTGTTGCCTTTTTTTTCTCTTACTCTGGGCCCCTTTCGTGTATGATCTGGCTCCCCGACTATTTTATTGCAGTCGGACCGACACGGCACCGAAGGAGTACCTGCAGCAATTCCGGTCACCTTACGATGCCGTGGGAAGGACGTCATCGAAGATCGCCATAGGCCCGCGGACCAAGATTTTCGTCAAAAAAGGTGTTAAGCTGTCCCAGTGTAGTGGACGGGCGAACCAGCACCTTTGCCACAGGTACAAGTCGCCCCAAAATGCTGTGCATAGGCGACGCCTGGCGGACGCCTGCAGATCCAGTAAACTCCAGGAGCTCGTAGCGCAGGTATCAGTCGCCCCGAGATGCCGCCCCTGCCCCGACGCCCGTAGATCCGGATGAAGATTACGAGGACATGTGGATGCGAGAAGGACCTGGACGAGATCTGTGAGGACGTGTGGACGAGGACGCCGCCGAGTTAGCCTGGACGAGGACACGAGGAGGGGCTAGACGAATCCGAAGTCAAGGAGGACCTGTGCGACACTTTCGAGGACGTGTGGGACATCAAGACGGACAGACTACACCCAAGGACCAGGAGGATGAGGACGACAGGGACGGAGAGCACGAAGATGCACCAGGACGACGCAGGAGAACGAGAAGACCAGCCAAGTTAGGTCACCCTTGAAGGCGCCTCGAGGGCGAGGCGCGAGTAGGTGGCCGAGCAATATAGGATGTGGATAATTCTACAGGATGTGGATAATTCTATTTCGGGTACCAGTGGACCACGTGGCTGTTTTCCATGTGGAGCAATCAGTGTAACAGATGGAGCCAGTGACCTCACCTCGCTCCCCCCCCATGCTTCCTGCAGCTGCTGCTACTGCTCCTCCAGCTGGAACGGTCACTACTTATACCAAGAATGACCTAGGGCTCAGAGAGTTCGTGCTAAGCTACCACCACGCTAAGGTCAGCCCTGGCCTCCCTCTGGGTGGGCTGACCCTGACCTCCGCGCGGCCCGATTACCCCTTTAGACAAGTCGTAGCGTGTGTTCACCCCTTTACGTGTGTTTTGCGTCCCTGTCAGCCACTGTACTAGAGTACGCATAGCCTTTTACACTGGTTGTGGAAGCACCGCATAGGGTTGGGCACATATGGCTTTACCTTGAGGTGGTACCATGCTAACTTAATCGATTCTGGAAGGACTAACGTGTTAAAAGTTACAGGAAGAGCTGGTGTCGACTGTTCCAAACCATCAACTTTCTTCTTAAAACGTTTTACTGCCACTACATTAAAATTCTCTAGTTCCTCTAACAGTTTCTCCTCAGAATACCTCATCAGGTCTCGGGAAAAAAAAACAATTCCTTTCACTGATTGAGGGTTTTGTGAGGAGAACATGAAACTTGAGCCCCAGAAATGTCGTATATCGCACGCAGATGGTCACTCTCGTCTGGTGACGAAACCTCAACTATCAGGCTACCATCTCGCTGTGGGGTGATGCGAGGATCACGACATACTTCAACTATTTTTCGATATACTTCAAAAATATCAAGATCCATGATTGATACACCATCAATGGTCTTCACTACCAGGTACTTACTATAATGAAATACTCTCATATATACCAGGTAAGATTTCCTTAGTGGATTGAGGAGGACTTCTCCCCTTCTTACCTGATTTAGGAGCCCGGGTACCATTACGATTCCTATTCTTGCCCTTTGGAAGCTGGAAAGGTTCCAAAGTGACAACATGTGATGTTCCAGAGGGAATGGTCAGGGGATTGCGTAGGTCGTCAGGGAGAGAGCTAGATCTTTGTAAATTTGTAGTACTCATACAAATTGGAATTCTTCATTTCCTCACCCCCCCCCATCCACCATGGAGTCCAACGAGGGGAATCAATAGTTGGGGCTCAAAATCTCCCAACAGCCACAGGGGTAATGAGGAAATATACGCAGCCAGTATTACAGTACTGATGGCAGTTGCGGGACCTATGCGCTACCGACTGAATAGTGGTGTGCTTGACCCTAGCCATATTTGACCGGCCGATTGACTTGACTGGGCCTTGATCAAGTCACCCATCTAACCAGAATAAAGGACCAAAGAGTTGTGTTGCTAGCTGCAGGATGCAGTGTGCAGCATCGCTCAACCTCCAGGACTCCTGTCTCCTGGTAATACAGGATGCCACGCACGGCAAACACACTGGGAGAGTTCTCCCTGGTCCATGATGGAATGCACCAGGGGTGGGTGCACCATCCCCTCTCTTAGGCCTTGGTGCACCAGGAAGCCATTTTGTCTCATCCCTCACTGGTGTCCTCTCCAGTATGGGTAGCCCTCTGGTCCGGCTCACCAGATCATTGGGACCTCAAGCCCCCCCACCGCGGCAAGGCGGCTTCTGTTAGGGGGGGTTCATCCCTCAGAGAGGACCTGTACCTTTTTTCAAAGTGAATCCCTCTTCTCTCTGAAATACCCAAAAGATGTTTCACCTCAGTGAGAGAAGAGGGGGGTCCTGCCACTGTTCCAGTAAGTTCCTTCATCCCTCTGAAACAGTCAACCACAGACTATTTTATCACAATGAGGGAGAGAAGCTAACTTTTTTCCAGGCAGTTCCTATGGCAGGACGGGAGGTTAGTGTTCTGTCTAGTGTCAGCTATTTAGACAGAACCAGGCTGAGGGCCTGACATTTTTTCAAAGTGAATCCCTCTTCTCTCTGAAACACCCAAAGGCTGTTTCACTTCAGTGAGAGAAGAGGGGTCCTGCACCTGTTCAAGTAAGTTCCTTCATCCCTCTGAAACAGCCAACCACAGACTATTTCATCACAGCTCTGAATCGCCCAAGTAAGGCCCGATTCACCGCAGGGAAAGAAGAGAGGAGAGTCCTTTCAGGTCAGCTGCTCGATGTCCACTGTCAACGGTGTTAATAAAATGTTCCATATAAACATGCTCAAACTCTGCTACGAACGCGGCGAATGCGAGGACAAACAAACCGTGGGTGAGCGCCGTCAAGACGACGTGAATGACGTCACGGTGGACGGTGAAGAAGGTGTGACGGTAGCGAGCGTTGCGGTCATTCACAACAAGGAAACCGATGTTGATGTAGACTATGTACAAACTGAGAATATTAATGATGTTCACGTAAATGGCGATCTTATGGAAAGACAAAAACCGATGTCAGAGATATTTTGAATAAATTTAAATCTGTGCTCACCCACGTTCCAGGCAAAACGAATGTAATTGAGCACAAGGTGAAATTTTTGACGAAAAAAAACCCTAAGGCGTAAACAAAACCCAGTTCCGTTTGTGTTGCATAAGGGCACAGAGGAAGAAGTAGAAAAGTTGCTAAAGCTCGGTTTCGTTTGAGTATTCAATATCTCCGTATTCCCCGCCGATGATACCGGTTGAAGAAGAAAGATGGTTCCAATCGTTTGTGTTTTTGATTTCAGGAAGATTAATAAGATCACTGTATTTGATGCGAACCGATGCCCACTCAAGATGCGATAATGGCTAAAATTTCAAACGGTAAATACTTCTCAAAAATTGACTTGTCGAAGGGGTATTGGCAAATATCGCTGGACAAAAATAGCCGCAAAGTAACTGCATTTCAGACTAGTAAGAGATTGCTACAGTTTACAGTTTACAGCCCTTTCGGTTTAATAAAAAGTGAGCGCTACGTTTAACAGGTTAATGAGGATCTTGTTTGGCGATGTTAAGAATGTAGAGACGTTTAGTGGATGATATACTTATACATACAGATAACTGGCAAGATCACGTAATGACTTTAGAGTGCGTGTTAACAATACCTAAAGATACGGGACTGACAGCGTCCATGCAAAACCGAGATTGGAAAGTCAAGCATCGAGTACTTGGGGCACTGCGTGGGGAGCGGCACTTCGTCTACCACAGACGATAAGATAAACTGTGTCCTCAACATGGCGGTACCGCGGACGAAGAAGGAAGTTCAATCTTTTCTTGGGTTGACGGGATATTACAGGCAATATATCGCTGACTACGCCACGATTGCATCACCTCTTACTGATCTCACGAGGAAGTCTGTACCTGACAAAGTAACATGGGAGATTTGCCATCAAGATGCTTTCGATAAGTTAAGGAATGCTCTTGCTAATATGCCCATATTAAAACTTCCTGACATAAATAAAAAGTTCATAATACAAACAGATGCGTCAAACATCGGGTTGGGCGCAGTGTTACAACAGGTATGGGAGGACAAGCGATGGCCAGTCATGTATGCCAGTCGTAAGCTGAAGGCGGAAGAAAGGAAACATAGTGTAGTAGAGAAGGAATGTCTCGCGATCATTTGGGCCATAAAGAAATTCTATCAATATATATATGGCAAGCATTTTGTGATTGAAACAGACCACCAGCCTCTTAAATATTTGCAAAAATCCTGTCAATTGAATGCAAG
>NC_051387.1:62544328-62552595 GCF_015228065.2 Penaeus monodon
TTTTAAGCTACCACCACGCTAAGGTCAGCCCTGGCCTCCCTCTGGGTGGGCTGACCCTGACCTCCGCGCGGCCCGATTACCCCTTTAGACAAGTCGTAGCGTGTGTTCACCCCTTTACGTGTGTTTTGCGTCCCTGTCAGCCACTGTACTAGAGTACGCATAGCCTTTTACACTGGTTGTGGAAGCACCGCATAGGGTTGGGCACATATGGCTTTACCTTGAGGTGGTACCATGCTAACTTAATCGATTCTGGAAGGACTAACGTGTTAAAAGTTACAGGAAGAGCTGGTGTCGACTGTTCCAAACCATCAACTTTCTTCTTAAACGTTTTACTGCCAAACTACATTAAAATTCTCTAGTTCCTCTAACAGTTTCTCCTCAGAATACCTCATCAGGTCTCGGGAAAAAACAATTCCCTTGCACTGATTGAGGGTTTTGTGAGGAGAACATGAAACTTGAGCCCCAGAAATGTCGTATATCGCACGCAGATGGTCACTCTCGTCTGGTGACGAAACCTCAACTATCAGGCTACCATCTCGCTGTGGGGTGATGCGAGGATCACGACATACTTCAACTATTTTTCGATATACTTCAAAAATATCAAGATCCATGATTGATACACCATCAATGGTCTTCACTACCAGGTACTTACTATAATGAAATACTCTCATATATACCAGGTAAGATTTCCTTAGTGGATTGAGGAGGACTTCTCCCCTTCTTACCTGATTTAGGAGCCCGGGTACCATTACGATTCCTATTCTTGCCCTTTGGAAGCTGGAAAGGTTCCAAAGTGACAACATGTGATGTTCCAGAGGGAATGGTCAGGGGATTGCGTAGGTCGTCAGGGAGAGAGCTAGATCTTTGTAAATTTGTAGTACTCATACAAATTGGAATTCTTCATTTCCTCACCCCCCCCCATCCACCATGGAGTCCAACGAGGGGAATCAATAGTTGGGGGCTCAAAATCTCCCAACACCCAAAGGGGGTAATGAGGAAATACGCAGCCAGTATTACAGTACTGATGGCAGTTGCGGGACCTATGCGCTACCGACTGAATAGTGTGTGCTTGACCCTAGCCATATTTGACCGGCCGATTGACTTGACTGGGCCTTGATCAAGTCACCCATCTAACCAGAATAAAGGACCAAAGAGTTGTGTTGCTAGCTGCAGGATGCAGTGTGCAGCATCGCTCAACCTCCAGGACTCCTGTCTCCTGGTAATACAGGATGCCACGCACGGCAAACACACGTGGGAGAGTTCTCCCTGGTCCATGATGGAATGCACCAGGGGTGGGTGCACCATCCCCTCTCTTAGGCCTTGGTGCACCAGGAAGCCATTTTGTCTCATCCCTCACTGGTGTCCTCTCCAGTATGGGTAGCCCTCTGGTCCGGCTCACCAGATCATTGGGACCTCAAGCCCCCCCACCGCGGCAAGGCGGCTTCTGTTAGGGGGGGTTCATCCCTCAGAGAGGACCTGTACCTTTTTTCAAAGTGAATCCCTCTTCTCTCTGAAATACCCAAAAGATGTTTCACCTCAGTGAGAGAAGAGGGGGGTCCTGCCACTGTTCCAGTAAGTTCCTTCATCCCTCTGAAACAGTCAACCACAGACTATTTTATCACAATGAGGGAGAGAAGCTAACTTTTTTCCAGGCAGTTCCTATGGCAGGACGGGAGGTTAGTGTTCTGTCTAGTGTCAGCTATTTAGACAGAACCAGGCTGAGGGCCTGACATTTTTTCAAAGTGAATCCCTCTTCTCTCTGAAACACCCAAAGGCTGTTTCACTTCAGTGAGAGAAGAGGGGTCCTGCACCTGTTCAAGTAAGTTCCTTCATCCCTCTGAAACAGCCAACCACAGACTATTTCATCACAGCTCTGAATCGCCCAAGTAAGGCCCGATTCACCGCAGGGAAAGAAGAGAGGAGAGTCCTTTCAGGTCAGCTGCTCGATGTCCACTGTCAACGGTGTTAATAAAATGTTCCATATAAACATGCTCAAACTCTGCTACGAACGCGGCGAATGCGAGGACAAACAAACCGTGGGTGAGCGCCGTCAAGACGACGTGAATGACGTCACGGTGGACGGTGAAGAAGGTGTGACGGTAGCGAGCGTTGCGGTCATTCACAACAAGGAAACCGATGTTGATGTAGACTATGTACAAACTGAGAATATTAATGATGTTCACGTAAATGGCGATCTTATGGAAAGACAAAAACCGATGTCAGAGATATTTTGAATAAATTTAAATCTGTGCTCACCGACGTTCCAGGCAAAACGAATGTAATTGAGCACAAGGTGAAACTTTATGACGAAAAAACCATAAGGCGTAAACCATACCCAGTTCCGTTTGTGTTGCATAAGGGCACAGAGGAAGAAGTAGAACGTATGCTAAAGCTCGGTTTCGTCGAGTATTCAATATCTCCGTATTCCACGCCGATGATACCGGTGAAGAAGAAAGATGGTTCCAATCGTTTGTGTTTAGATTTCAGGAAGATTAATAAGATCACTGTATTTGATGCTGAACCGATGCCGACTCAAGATGCGATAATGGCTAAAATTTCAAACGGTAAATACTTCTCAAAAATTGACTTGTCGAAGGGGTATTGGCAAATATCGCTGGACAAAAATAGCCGCAAAGTAACTGCATTTCAGACTAGTAAGAGATTGCTACAGTTTACAGTTTACAGCCTTTCGGTTTAATAAATGTGAGCGCTACGTTTAACAGGTTAATGAGGATCTTGTTTGGCGATGTTAAGAATGTAGAGACGTTTAGTGGATGATATACTTATACATACAGATAACTGGCAAGATCACGTAATGACTTTAGAGTGCGTGTTAACAATACCTAAAGATACGGGACTGACAGCGTCCATGCAAAACCGAGATTGGAAAGTCAAGCATCGAGTACTTGGGGCACTGCGTGGGGAGCGGCACTTCGTCTACCACAGACGATAAGATAAACTGTGTCCTCAACATGGCGGTACCGCGGACGAAGAAGGAAGTTCAATCTTTTCTTGGGTTGACGGGATATTACAGGCAATATATCGCTGACTACGCCACGATTGCATCACCTCTTACTGATCTCACGAGGAAGTCTGTACCTGACAAAGTAACATGGGAGATTTGCCTCAAGATGCTTTTTGATAAGTTTTAAAGGGAATGCTCTTGCTAATATCCCCTATTAAAACTTCCTGACATAAATAAAAAGTTCATAAAACAAACAGATGCGTCCAAATCGGGGTTTGGGCGCAGTGTTACAACGGTATGGGAGGACAACGATGGCCAGTCATGTATGCCAGTCGTAAGCTGAAAGGGGGAAGAAAGGAAACATAGTGTAGTAGAGAAGGAATGTCTCGCGATCATTTGGGCCATAAAGAAATTCTATCAATATATATATGGCAAGCATTTTGTGATTGAAACAGACCACCAGCCTCTTAAATATTTGCAAAAATCCTGTCAATTGAATGCAAGGCTGATGCGATGGGCAATATATTTGCAACAATTTAGATTTAGCGTGAGAAACATTAAAGGCGTTGACAACGTCGGTGCCGATTATCTGAGCAGATTAGGATTTTGAGATGGATTTTAAGAAATTTACCATTTCTTGTTTTTGCGGGGAGGTAATTGTCATACCTTCTCAGTTACTAATCTGGAAAAAAAATCGTAAATAGTGTGGGCTGTCGTGGTAGGCCTAGGCAAGGTGAAAGGTCTTTCGAGCAGAGAAGGCCGTGACGATTGTTATAAATGTAAATTAGGTTGAAATATAAGCTGCATTGATTAACCCATGGACGTGGGAAAACGGGGCATTTTGTATTTCGTTTTGTTCTATGTTCTTTTGGAACTGTGGGCTGATATTCACGAGGAGCTGTAATAAGGGCACTAATCTAAAGAAGAACCAGCGAGATGGAGACTGGATGCTGGTCAAGATTGTGTGAAGTGCGCGGTAACTGATATATGAACGCTGAAAGCAATGAACAGTGAAGAAAAAGTGAAAGTTATAGCCCAAATCTGTATATGCATATTATGCCTGTGTTCATTATTTTTTGTGTGTGTATTATACTTCGTAAAATAAAATACTAATAGCATTGCGTCTTTCAATACGACCATCAAGACAGTCATTCTCATTTAAAACGGTGGGCTTAACTGTGTCCGGCAAACCCTCACTGTAATAACCAACATCTTTACAATATATAATATATATAATAATATATATATATATATTTTATATATATATATATATATAAAATATATATATGATATATATATATATATATATATATATATATACATTTATATATATATATATATATACATATATATATACATATATATATATAATTTTATATAGATAGATAGATAGATAGATAGATAGATAACAGATACATACATACATACATATAATATATATATAAAAATATATATATATATATTTTATATATATATATATATTGTTACGCCGGTCGCCTCGTCTCTCTGCCACCAACACAAGGCAGGCTAGGCAGATGGCGTGTTTATATACAGGGTCGTGAACACTGAACAGCTCCAAGAGGCACCGAACACCACAGCATCCCAGAACACCAGGAGAGGAAACGCCAAGTGGCGAGGCAGGGCACGAAGTAAACACAAAATGACAGTCTTTCCTTTATTTACACAAGTTATTTACCCGTACACTTTTCTATAGGCACAATACAGGGGGGAAACCAGCATGCCCACACAGCACAATACAGCTTATAACAGGGCAACACCAGGTTTACTCAGGTCAAAAGGCACACACGAGGTCTTCACAGGAGCAGCACCCAACCGCGTCTCTGGGCTTGTTCCTCCGCTCCTCCGCTCACAGCCAGCTGCGTCATTTTTCGCCAGGTCCCCTTCATGTTAACACATTTTTTCGCACAAAAAAGACCCACTGGCGTAGCACTATCCCCCCCTATCAAGCAGACGACCCGTCTGCTCTGACATATCTAAACCTGAAACAAACTACATAAAAATTTAAATAAGATCAGTTCTCAGAAACACAAAAATCTTTCATCCAGCGCGGCTTTCTTCGCTCTCGCTGGGGTCTCTCTGGAGAAGGTGTGGGCGGCGGTAGATTGGCAGTGGCACCCAGAGGGGTATCTCCTGTCCCAAGACCTGGCTCATGGTCACCATTGACGTCTGCTGCGTCGCCCTCACCGCCCCAAATGCTCGTCATCTCGGTCAACGTCCTGCCACGTCCTCATCGCCGCTACTGGGGTTAACGTCATCTTCTCTGTCTGTGCCTCCGTCAGGTTAGCGGCGCTCCGGTGCGCCAAGTTCTCGAGGAAGTCAGGAAACGGCCCCACACCAAACAACTCGCTCCCCGACGACTCTTCTGGACGCTCCACTTCCTCACAAGTGCCCAGCTTTGCACCAGCTGGCACCTTCAGGTCCTTATTAGAGAAGTTAGCTACCAACACTGTAACTAACCCCTCCCCTGGCCCAAACAAGGCTCCGCCCAACCGCTACGCCATCACCAGCTGCAGGTTTTGAATGGGCTAAAGGGAGGCCCTCTACTCCACGCATCACTCTTGACAGTCGCCCACCGATTCTAGACTCTGTCCTGGGGGCAGGTGCAGTCACTCAGCTGTAACTACCTCTGCACAGCCAACCTCTGGAAGCAAGGGCACCTCTTCATCGTGCACCCTCACCAGCTTCCGTCCAAGGTCGACACACGCCTTACTCTGCGTCAGGTAGTCAAGGCCCAGCAAACAGTGCTCGTCCAGATCGGCCACATACACCGGCAGCCGCTGCACCGTGCTGCCACGCCAATACGAGCCTCCACTGGCCCCTTGAGCTGCACACAATGCCCCGTGACACCACACGTCTCTGTGGTGTGCTGGAAGTCGCATAGTGGCCAACATATCAGGCCGCACTATGTCTTCTCAGCCCCAGTGTCCACTGTCAGGCGGCATGGCTTCCCATCATTGAGCCCTCCACCTGCATCGTGCTGGTTCGACGGCAGCTTACCCAAGTCGGGGCCCGGGAACCGAGGACGGCTGGGTTTCGCCCCCTTCTCCAGCCTTTTCCGCCTGTACCACTTCCTTAGCCTTAGGACATGCGCTCGGATGGTGACCATACCTGCCACAGTCCTTGCAGCACTGCTGGAAGGCATCAGAATCCGTCCGGTTGAGAGGACGTGTTATCCGCTCCCTCTGACACTGACTACATCTGTGCCCTACCTCTCTGCAGCCCCAACACAAGCCTTGGAAAGTTCTCGGGCTCACCTTCCTCAATGCTATTTTCTCCACTTTAGCCTTCCGGCCCCGGAGGTTACGGCGGGGCTGAGCAGCTGGCCCTAGGCCACTCGTTGCCTTCAGGAAGGCCTCGAACTCCAAGGCCCTCGCCAGCGCCACCTGCAGGTCCTCAGGGCGTGCCTGCTTGACGTAGATTTGATGCTGCTGGTCCTGTAAAGCGTCAACAAAGAAATCACGGGCCAGGACCACGATCATCTCTTCCGCAGCCGCAGGGTACGACCTTCTTACCAGCGCCTCCACATCCTGCGCCAGCTGGAACAGTGTCTCGCCACGCTCACGAGTCCGCTTCTTCAAGTGGGCCCGATATACCTCGGCCTGGTGGTGGTGCCCGAAACGGCGTTTCAAAGCCTCCGCCACGCTGGTGTAAGAGGCATGTTGGGATGCTGGCAGATGCCCCAACACTTCCACCGCGGGGCCCCTTAGCGCTGTTACCAGCTGCAGGGTCTTCTCTTCCTGGCTCCAGCCCTGGGCAGATGCCAGCATTTCAAATTGGGCGACATATGCCTCCCAGGCCATCTTCCCGTCGTACTTAGCTGGCTTACGCTTCACAGAATGTCTGGAGGCCGAGGGGCTGCGGGTGGAGAACGCGTGCCGTGAACTAACACGCCCGGGGGGGAGGAAGGGGGTGAGGGAGGCAACGAGGCGGGTTGACCGGGTCCGAGTTTGCCGCCACCTATACCCAAGGGAGCGGTTCCGATGGGTCCCCAACCTTCTGCAGCGATCACTGGCTCCGACGGCTCCGACACGACGCTGCGAGGCCCGGGGGTTTCCTGCCACGGACCCAGGCAAAACCCAGTAAATCTGACACACTGGCATCTGTTTCCAGAAAACCCCGTCTGCCTTCTCTGCTTGCAAAGTTAATACCTCGTGACGCCGCCTTTCCGCCTTCACCTCCCCCTCAGGGACTGAACCTCCCCTTCAAGTCTGCACCTCCTCCATCGTTTACTCTTCACGCTATTGCAGGCCTTGTCCCGGGGTACTGATGATTTCCATCTTCACAGATGCAAGATTGCTCTGTAGCACCTCAACAAGTCGGCAGAACTGTTCCTCTGCCTTCCTTGCCTGCATCTCGACGAGATGGTGCGCCTGCTCGTGTGCCCTCTGTGCCTGCTCTTCTGCCCTTTGTGCCATTTTCTCCCTCATACCGGCCACATGGCAGTGATCAGGTCCATCTGGCTCGGCTTCACCTCACTCGTGCCTGCCTCAGTCATAGCCTCCTCTCCGCCCTGGCTGCCGCCCCCCCTTTGTACGCATGATAAATTTGGCGCGTCACTGATCAAATATCACAAATCCCTCCTGACACCATTTGTTACGCCGGTCGCCTCGTCTCTCTGCCACCCACACAAGGCAGGCTAGGGAGACGGCGTGTTATATAGAGGGTCGTGAACACTGAACAGCTCCAAGAGGCACCGAACACCACAGCGTCCCAGAACACCAGGGGAAAAACGCCAGTGGCGAGGCAGGGCCCCGAGTAAACACAAAATGACAGTCTTTCCTTTATTTACACAAGTTATTTACCCGTACACTTTTTTATAGGCACAATACAGGGGGGGAAACCGCATGTCACACAGCACAATACAGCTTATAACAGGGCAAAACCAGGTTTATCTTTAGGTCACAAGGCACCACGAGGTCTTCACAGGAGCAGCACCCAACCGCGTCTCTCGGCTTGTTCCTCCGCTCCTCCGCTCACACCAGCTGCGTCTGTTCGCCCAGGTCCCTTCATGTTAACACATGTTTCGCACAGAAACAAAGACCCACTGGCGTAGCAATATAATATATATATATCATATATTATAGTAGTGGTATATACACAAATCGCTCCACTTTTTATGTTCGTACATGAATGTGAAAGTAGGCCAGTGACCGTGACGTAATCAGTGACCTTGACGAAAACCCCAAACCGCAAACCGCAACCAATGTCCACACAACATAATCAATACCCGGAAATCATTAACCTACTTTCACATATGCATTTTATGTTCGTTAAACCCCTA
>NC_051387.1:62552695-62555195 GCF_015228065.2 Penaeus monodon
GGGATCGTTTTCCACGGAAAAATTAATTTTCCCTTGCTCCTTTTTACCAATACTTCCTTTCAAATTTGTTTTTTACATTGCTTTCAAGAATTCATGAGCTGCTTGTATGGTAAAAGCATATTGGACCTGACTTTGCTTTCCCCTTTTGATGCCCTTTTGTACCCATTTTAACTACTTTTTGCTTGCACTTTTTTTAAAAACAGAAAGGGTTTGGCTCCATGCCCATCCCCGGCTAAGGAGTGGATAATTCACGGATGGGAAAATTCTATTTGGGTCCCAGGGACCAGTGGTGTTTTTCCACGTGGAGCAATCGTGTAGCAGACGGAGCCAGGACCTCACCTCGCTCCCCCCGCATCTTCCTGCGCTGCTGCTCCCGTCCTCCGGCTGGAACGGTCACTAATTATACCGAGAAGACCTGGCCCTCAGAGATTCGTGCTAGCTCCCACCGTGCTAAGGTCAGCCTTTGCCCCCCCCGGGTGGCTGACGTCCCTCCGTGGGGCCCGTTTAAACCCTTTAGACAATTTAGCGTCTTTCGTGCGGGTTCCCCCCTTTACGTGTGGTTTTGCGTCCCTGTCAAACCACTGACTGAGTACCCCTACCCTTTTTTAAATCGGCGGCAGGGTGGCGCTGCGCCCTTCCAGTCCAGCATAAAAAAAAACCCTTCGAAAAAAAAACCACTCGCCCGCTTCAAGACATGCTGAGAAAAAAAACTAATACATTTTGGGCCCCCTTTTCTTTTTTCCCCCAACATGTTTAACCCGTTTTTTTTTTTTGGGTTTAAAAGTTAATACAGCAAATGGCACGTTCTTCACTATTTCCCCACCTAGATCGCATTCCGTGCGACGAGTATGTTATAAATAAACATGAATATCGTTGTTATTAAGTAATTTTTTATTTTCTCTCGTTTTAGAGTTTTTTATTGTTTAACTGAAGAATTAACGCGTTTTGTGATTTTTTCTTTTTCACGGAAAACCGGGGGATTGGAAGTCAGCTCGAGTACTTGGGGCACGCGGGGGAGGGCACTTTGTCACCCCAGACGAAAGATAAACCTGTCCCACATGGGGGGACCGCGGACGAAAAGGAAATTTAATTTTTCTTTGGGTTGACGGGAATTTTAAGGGAATATTGTGAAAAGCCACGATTTCATACCCCTTTTCTGACTCACGAGGAAGTCTTTTCCCGACAAGTAACATGGGAGATTTGCCCTCAGAGCTTTTGATAAGTTAAGGAAAACTTTGCTAATTGCCCATATTAAAACTTCTGACATAAATAAAAATTTTATAATAAAAAACAGTGCTCAAAAATCGGGGGGGGCGCAGTGTTACAAAAAATGGGAGGACAAGCGTGACCCGTCATGTAGCCAGTCGTAAACTGAAGGGGGAAAAGGAAAATAGTGAGAGAAGGGAAAGTCCGCGATCATTTGGGCCCTAAAGAAATTTATCAATATATTTGGCAACATTTTTTGAAACAGACCCCAGCCTCTTAAAATTTTCAAAATCCTGTCAATTGAATGCAAAGGGTGAAGTAGGGCAAAAAATTTGCAAAAAATTTGACTTACGTGAGAAACATTAAAGCGTTTTACAACGTCGGGGCATTTTCTGAGCAATTAGGATTTTGAGTGGTTTTAAGAAATTTACCATTTCTTTTTTTTGCGGGAGGTAATTTCATACCTTTTCAGTTACTAATCTGGAAAAAAAATCGTAAAAAAGTGTGGGGTGTGTGGAGGCCCAGGCCCAAGGGGAAAGGGCTTTCGAAAAGAGAAGGCCCTTTACTTGGTTTCCCCGGGGGTGTGGTAGTCCCCAGTTTTTGGGGGCCCCGCAGTGTTTCTGGTATGTCGGGTGCGACAATTTAGTTAAATTTTCCCTATATAAGGGTAGGGCTTAAGTATAGCAATTTTAGCTTTGTTTGGGTTTTTTATTGTTAAAAGTAAATTAGGTTTAAAAAATAAACTGCTTTTTAACCCATGGGGCGTGGGAAAAAAAGGGCATTTTTTATTTTTTTGTTCCCATGGTTTTTTTGGAAATGTGGGCCTTTATTTCAGGAGGAGCTGTAATAAGGGGAAATCTAAAGAAAACCACGAGAGGAGACGGATGTGGCAAAATTTTGTGAAGTGCGCCGGGAAATGATAAAATGTAAAGCTGAAAGTTTTTGCCCAAATTAAAATGCATATTAGGCCCGTGTTCATTATTTTTTTTGTGTTATTATTTCTTTTAAAAAAAAAATCTAATAGCATTGGGGGCCTTTTAATACGACCACAAAGACCCTCATTTCTTTTAAAAATTTTTTTTAAAAGGGGCTTAAAGGGGCCGGCAAACCCTCACTGTAATTAAACCAACTTTACAATAAAATTTTATATATACATAATAAATATATAAATTAAGGGTTTTATTTTATATACATTTTTAATATATAAAATGCCCATAATATATTTTATATATAAAATAATTATACATAAAAATTTCATATAAATTTTAATATATATAAATTTTTTATTTATTTA
>NC_051387.1:62594648-62602148 GCF_015228065.2 Penaeus monodon
AAACAACTCTTGTAAAACTAACCATCTGAAAAAAAGGTCTGGGAATTTTGGAAAAATTGGGGAAAAGATAAATAATAAAATGCAAACGCAGGGATACAAATTTTGAAAAATAGCACTGGGGAATTTTTCCCGAAAAAAAATGGAAAATATTCCCAATGACGAAATTAAACGCACTAAAAAAAGTCCTTAAATGGAAATCACCTGGGCTTGCCGACCCCAAAATTTTTTGTTTTAAATACTTTTTCTTCCGCATGCCAAATTACATCAAATTTTAAAACTCAATTATGATAGAGCCTAATAACACTAAAGGGTTATGTAAAGGGTACTTATCTTTTGGCCAAAAAGTACGAGAAGATCCCAAAAAAATTACAGACCCATTACATGTTTAAAAACCACCTAAAAATTCTTAGAAATCTTAACTAAAAAACCCTACAGACACAGGGAAAAAAGAACAAAATATTTTTCCACAACAAAAGGATGTTGCGGGGATCATACGGATGTAAAGTCAACTGCCAAAAAAAAATGATTCTCAAAAATGCCCATACTAAACAGACATCAAAATATGCTTTGGATCGACTAAAAAAAGCCTTTGACATGTCCCACCTCTTGATCTTGAAAGTTTTGAATTCTAAAAGTCCTCCCCTGTTTTAAACGACTTTTCTTCGAAACAGCATGACATTATGGGAGACAAAATCTTACTCTCAACACTAACGGTACTCTTATTTCAAACAACATGCGAATCAGATGGGGAATCTTCCGGGGTGCTCTTTTCCCCTTTTTTATTCTTATGGCATTTTACCCCACTCTCCCACTTCTTACAACCAGGGTTTTGGGTATCAGATCATGACAAAAAGATCATCATTTATTCTATATGATGCCCTTAAATTTTACGCTCAAGATAAAAATTTGGGAAAGGTTCTGAAAACTGAAAAAAATTTCAGTATGATATTGCATGAATTTTGGTCTCATAAGTGTGCTAAAGAAACCCCTTTAGAAAGGAAAACTGTGCTCTGACAATAAAAATTAATTTTTGATACCAAATTAGATTGATCAGAAAGAACCCATAATATCAAAATAAACAAAAGGAAAGGGATACAACAATCAAATGAAGAAAAAAAGGTAAAGAATGCACCCAAAGAGTAAGGTCAACCCTAAAAACAAATTAAACTCAAAGAAAAAACAAACAGCTCACGCTTTTGCAATACCTGTGGTTACTATTTTTTTAAAGGGATAGACTGGAACTTACTTTACTCAAACAATTTGACCCAAAATTGGGAATTAATTGAATGAAACGAATTTCACCCTAAATAGACGTAACCGTCTGTACCCCCCTAGAATATAGGGGTAGGGGGATGAGCATTTGGGAATTACATACAAAACCAACATTGGTTCTTGCATATTTAGATCAAACTAGCGATTGGATCTTCAATTATTAAGTCTGAAAACCCCAAAAAGGGTTACACTCAATAGTAAAAATTAAATAAATTTCTCAGGAATTGGGTATTGAGAGTAAAAATACGAACATATGTTCCCAAACACTACTGCTAAACATAAAAAAAAAAAGCAAAGAAGGTCGGACAAAACAAATTAATCTGGTGGCAAAAAAAACCTCTCCAGGGACAGTTTGAAACTCGAAGCAACCAACTGATGTAGATAAAATTGAAACCCATCAGGGGCTTAGAAGCTCTGGCTAAAGGGGAACAGAGGGTTTTTTCTTGCACCCCAAGATAAAGTTTGTTTCTGAAACTATCAACTAACATCTTGCACAGGGCACTGATTTAAAGTGTGGGTTTTTTGTGAAAAAAGGTTGGGGGAAATTGACCCCTTTGTATCGGGTTGCTCATTTAATCCAATGAGTACAAAATGACCACAGGGGGGCAAGTACTGCCTGGAAGTCTGCAAATTTTTTTCTATGGAACACAGGAAAAGGGTAAAAACCCCCATCCAAGCCGTTACTAAAGGAAAAGATGCAAATCTTTGGAACTTTAAAATTCACACGTCGTACATACAGCAAATCGTCCAATTCGTCATCAAGAACAAAAAACAACCCTTCCTGTTTAAGATATACATCCCTTCAGACAGAAAGTCCTAACAAGTGTTCAAAAAAATACAAAATATAAAAACCTGGGAAAAAGAAGGGAAGAATTGGCGTTTAAAAAACCAAACTTTTCCTGTTGTTATTCCATGGAGCTCTTGGCCTATAAAAAAAAAAAAAGGGACAGATAAGTTTTTTTGAGCAAAAACCAGGGAAAACCAAAAATTTGAAGAAAACCAAAAAAAAGTCTTAACAGCACAGCACTTTACTCAAAAGCATTATCAAACTGATTTTCTTTGTGGCGTGAATTGATTGACTGGATGTTTTTTATTTTTGGGGTTGTTTCTGATATTTTGCTGTTTTTTTTTGAGTTTCCCTTGCCTCAAAAACTTCATCACCCCGGTCACTGGAGTGACTCGGGGTTTGATTTTTTGCAGATCTAAGGAACTTTCGTTAAAATAATAAATAATAAAGATATAATAAAATAGTATATGTATCTAGGAATCATAAAAATATTAGATAATTGTAATATGCAAAAAATGAAAACAAAAATAATAACATAGTAAAGCAAAATTTTAAAAAATGAATACCTGATGATTATGATAAAAATGATGATAGTGGGCAATTTTAATGATACGATAAAAGAAAGAAGTAATAAAAAAATAATAGTATTGATATAATGGTAATGGTAAGATAAAAGATCTACTTATTATACTAAAAAAAAATAATGATGATAAGATGATAACGTAAAGATAATAAGATAATGATAAAAATAATGATACTAAGGATAATGTTTAAAAAAAAAATAAAAAAGATAATAAAAAAAAAAGATAATAATAATAAAAAAGATAATAATAATAATAAAGATAAAAATAATATAATAATAATAATAATAGAAAATAATAATATATATAATAATAATAATATAAAAATAATAACTTATAATAACTTAATAAATATAATAATAGAAATATAATATATTTATATAAAATAATAGTATAAAGATAATACAATAATATTTATAATTTAACAATAAAAAAATAATAATTGACAAAAAGGTAAAAAGGAAATATAAAAATAAAATAATAATACAAAATAAAAATGATAATAAAAAAATAATAATAAATAAAAATAAAATAAAAACAAAAAAAGTAATAATAATAATATTAATAATTAATAGAAAAAAAATAATAATAACAACAGCAACAACTAATAACTAATACTATAAAAATTATGAAAAAATAATTAAAAAATTATAATACTATAATGATAAAATAGCAGTAATAATTAAAAATGCGAATATGATGATAAAAATAAACGATGATAATGATGGGAAAAACAAAGAAATGCGACAAAGCTAAAAATAAACTAAAACGGGAAAAAATCATAATAAAGCATGTAACGACTGTTGAAATAAAATAATAATAAAAATAATGTATAAAAATAATAATAAAAATAATTTCAATAAAAATAAGTCATTATTTAAAAGCGTACAAAAATACAGCAAATTATTATCTATGTGATAATATAAAAAACAACAATAACAATAAAAATATAATATAATATAAAATAATAATAATAATTTTAATTTAAATTATGAAATAAAATAAAACGAAATGATCAATAAAATTATAATATATAAGACTAAAATTAAAATGAAAAATTCAGAATAAATTTGAAATAACAAAAAAAAATATAATAAAAATAATAATGATAAAACGGATAATATTAAAAAATAAAAACAAAATGATAATATAATAGAACAAATAATAATAGAAATAAAAATAAACAAAAATAAAATAATAATAACAATTAAAAATAAAATGAAAATTATAATAATAATAAAATAAAATAATAATAATGTAATGATATGATAAAAATAATAATAATAATATAGTAAAAAATTAATAATAATATAATAAAAATAATTATAATAAATAATAATAAAAAAAAATATAAAATAAAAACAGAAAAATAAACATTAATAATGATAAAAATAATTTTTAAGAAATAATATTTTATTAGTTAGTATAGTATAAATGATAATAATAATATAAAGATAAAATAATGATAATAATAATGATAAAGATAAAACAAAGCAATAAAAATAACAAAATTAAAAGATATAAAAATAATAACATGATAATAATAATAAATAATAATAATAATAAATAAAATAACAATACTAAAAATATAATATAAAGATAATAAAGGCAATTATCATTTATCAACAAATGAATGATAATAATGATAATGAAAATAAAAATGAAGTGATAAAAATAATCAAAAAATTTGTACACTATTACTACTATCAAAAATAATAAAAAAAATAATGATAAAAAAATAGCAAATATTAATAATACTAGTAATAGTAATGGTAATGTTAATGTAATAGTAATGACAATAATGTTAACAATAATAACAATAATGATAAAAATAATAATAAATGATGATGATAATGATAACAATAACAATAACATTACAAAAATAATAACGGCAATAGAAATAATTATTATTCGTTATCATTATCGTCATCCTTATCATTATTACTTTTACTATTTATCGTTGTTATTATTTTATTATTATTATATTATCATTATTCTTATAATGAAATAACAATAGTAAAAATAATAACAATTATTACTATTATTTTAATATCAATGATAATAATGCAAATAACAGTAATGATAATAAGGATAATATTTATAACAACGATAACAATCATCACTATGATTATCATTACTTGAATAAAATAATAGTAATAATTATTTAAATAACGATAATAACAATAATGATAATGATAATAATAATAATGTTAATAATAATAATAATGATAATAATAATAATAATAACAATAATAATAATAATAATAATAATAATAATAATAATGATGATAATGATAACAATAACATTAACAATAATAATAAAAGAAAAATAATAATAATTATCATTATCATCATAATCACTATCATAATAATGATGATGATTGTAATAATAGGAATGATAACCATATCAACAATAATAATGATATTATAATGATATTAATGTTGATAACAATATTAAAATAATAATAATAATAATAATAATAATAATGATAATAATAATAATAATAATAATAATAATAATAATAATAACAATAATGATAATAATTATAATGATAATAATAATAATTATGATAATAATAATAATAATAATAATAATAATAATAATAATAATAATAATAATAATTACAGTAATACTAGAAATGATGATATCAACGTGTGCGTATCTAGACATCCTATAAACAATGGTCAGAAAGCCTGAGCTGAGGAGTGGGTAATGGAAGCCTTAGATCTGGCGGTTGTGAAAAAACGCTCGCGGGCGTAAGCGTTTCTCACTACCGCCAGTGATGTTGGAAGCTTCCAGAGGTGCCAGGGACAGTGTACATCCCCCCAGGTGTATTCCAGGGTCCCTCGCTCTCTCATGGCGATTCAGATGCACTTGCGGTTCCTAGGAAGCCTTTATTAAAGTTTTGCTGGCAGAGTGGCCATGGCACCGAGGGGAGTTTCCAGACCAGTGGATCTTGCAGTATCAACAAGACACCCTAGCCTTCTTTTTTTTCATACAGGGAAGGCCTGAATTATTGACGAGGGCTTTTGATGCCACTGTTTGCATAGCAGAAAAAATACCATCGGAAATTCTGCCCGCCGAATACCCCTTGGGAAACTTGATAGCATGAACCCAGCCTTTATTATTTCACTTCTTTTTGTTTCTTCCTACCTGCAGTAGCGTTATCTGTTTACTGCTTATGGAACCCGAATATTGCCCTATACTTCGCCGAGTGAAGTGCCAGTCATCGAGAAGGGGGGAAAGAAAGGACCTTAACGTTAGATTACATATACATTCAGCATTAATTTGGTGTTTTGTGTGTGGTGTGTGTGTTTATGTGTGTGTGTGGTGTGTGTTTATGTATGTGTGTGTGTGTGTGTTTGTGTATGTGTGCGTGTGTGTGTGCGTGTGCGTGTCGTGTGTGTGTGTGTGTGTGTGTGTGTATGTATGTGTGTGTGTGTGTGTGTGTGTGTGTGTGTGTGTGTGTGTGTGAGTTTGTGTGTGTGTTGTGTGTGTGTGTGTGTGTGTGTGTGTGTGTATGTGTGTGTGTGTGTGCGTTTATATGTACTGCATGATAAGTAAATTTAAATAACACTTATTCTGTTTCAGAAACACTAGTTGCCACTTCCAAAATGCCCCAAAAAGAAATGCAAACGGTGATCCTTGATCACTTCTTATTTTCACGAAAAGAAGCTAATTTTCACTTTATATAACCGAAATCGGAAAAAAATCAGAGTTTTCTCTCCTTTAATTTAAACTCCAACTTCCCTTTAATCTCCCCTTTCTCTCTGGCAGGTAGCTAATGTAGAGTGGTTACTTCCCCGACGTCCCCTTCTGTCTGTAAATAGTTGCAGAAAGGTATTAGCAATTAGGTTAACAAGTCGTAGACAAGTGACTGCGGATTGATCTAGTGTTTCACTCAAAATTTGCAAAATGTTTATTGAAACTACATCATGAGAAAGTTCAATGACTATGAATGTAAATACAAACGGTTTTTACACATTAACGTTCTTATTCATCTGTGTAATGAGGGCAATTATCAATTAAAACTTATCGGATTCTGACCATTCCGTGTCAATCTATAGTGATAATGTTTTTGATAATCACCCCTTGTAATATATATATATATATATATATATATATATGTTATATATTTTATATATATATATATATATATATAATATATATATATTATATATATATGTATTATATATATATAATATATATATATATATATATATATATTATATATATATATATATATATATATATATATATTATATACATATTATAATATATTTATATATATATATATATATATATATATATATATATATATATAACTATATCCATAATATACATATATATATAAACAAATATATACCTGTGTGTGTGTGTGTGTGTGTGTGTGTGTGTGTGTGTGTGTGTGTTGTGTGTGTTGTGGTGTGTGTGTATTTTGTTGTGTGTGTGTGTGTGTGTGTGTGTGTGGGGTTTTGTGTTGTGTGGGTGTGGGTCTATATATATATATATATATATATATTATATAATATATATATATATTTTATATATCTATATATATATATATATATTATTTATTTTATAAATACTACATACATATATTAAAATTTTATATATAATCATATATATTTTATATATATTATATATATATATATAAAATATATATATATATATATATTATATAGACACACACACCACACACACACACACACACACCCCACACACACACACCACACACAAAACCATACCCCAACACACACACACACACACACACACACACCCCCCACACACACACACACAAAACACACAAAAGGTATATATTTGTTATATATATTGTATATATATGTATATATGTATAT
>NC_051387.1:62607148-62612148 GCF_015228065.2 Penaeus monodon
TAGGGTGATACATTCTGTTGCATGTCAATTAATTCCTAATTTTGGTGTCAATTTGTTTGAGTTCATGTAAGTTCCAGTCTATCACGTTAAACTATTGTACCCAGGTATTGCAAGAGCGTGATTGTTATTTGTTCTTTGAGTTTAATTCTGTTTTCAGATGACCTTACTCTTTGGATGCATTCTGTACCTATTTTTTTCTTCATCTATGATTGTTGTATCCCATTTCCTTCGTTTATTCCTAGATATTTATAGGCTTCTTTCTGATCCAATTCTCATATTACGGTATCAATACTTAACTTTATATTGTCAGATGTCACTAGTTTTCCTTGCTTAAAGGTTGCTTTAGCACACTTATCGAGACCAAACTTCATGCATTATCATCATGAAATTTTACAGTTTCAGCAACCTTCCAATTCATTCATTCTGAGCGTAAAGTTTCAAGTCATCCATATAGAATAAATGATTGATCTTTTGTCCTGATCTGATATCCATACCTGTGTTGTTAGAAGCTGGAGAGTGGGATAAGCCCTACAGATAAAAGGGAAAAGAGTCACCTGGAAGATTCCGCACTGATTCGCATGTTGTTTTGAATAAGAGTACCGTTCCATGTGTTTGAGAGTAAGATTTGTCTCCCATAATGTCATGCTGTTTCGAAAAGTTTCGTTAGACAGAGAGACTTGAGAATTTCTAGCTTTCAGATCCAGATGTGGACACTGTCAAGGCTTTTTTATAGTCGATCCAGCAGTATTTAGATGTCTGTGTTTAGTATGGGCATTTTTCGAGAATCTTTTATTTATGAGCAGTTGATCTTACATCCTTATATCCTTGCCAACATCCTTTTTGTTCGTTGGGAAAATATAATTTTGGTTCTTCCATTGTGGTCTGTAGGTTTCTTTCAGTTAAGATTGCGGTAAGTATTTTAGGTGGTTGTTAGCATGTAATGTCTGTAATTTTTTGGGTTATCTGTCTCGTTACTTTTGGCCAGAGATAAGAGTCCCCTTGACATAACCTTTAGATGTTAAGTTAGGCTCTATCATAATTGAGTAAATTAGATGCTAATTGCATGCGCTGAAGAAAGGTATTAGACAAAAATTTGGATCTGGTCAAGCCAGTGATTTCCATTTATAGGACTTTTTTTAGTGCTTTTTGAATTTCGTCATTGTAATATTTTCCATTTTTGTTCGGAATATCCCTAGGCTATTCTCAAATCTTGTATCCATGCGTTTTGATTGTATTATTTATCTTTTCCCCAAATTTGTTCCAAATTCCGCCACTTTTCTTCAGATGGTATAGCTTCTACAGATTGTTTCTTTTCTTATTTGCGTTAGAATTTCTTCATGTCAGTCTCAAACTTTTATTCTGCCTGAAAACTTTAGCGTTTGTCATATCTACGTAACCTTTGTGCTTAACCTGAAGTTTTTGTTTAAGCTCTTCTTTAATCGTTGTATTGTTCTTTAGAAAGTATTTTTTTATTTTTTTATTACTTTTCTCGTTTTTCTCGATTGCTTCCCATTATCTTTTTGTAGTTGGTCTAATATCGATATTTCCCTTCTAAAGTTTTCTATTTCTTTCTCTATTATTACTTGCCACTTGGCTTTGCGAGGTTTCTTTTTTGTTTTTTTCTTTCTTGACTTAATGCCACATTTTGCTTGGAGGACTCTTCCTGTTGCGTATATTAGTTCGTTTAATTTAGTTATTCTAACGCCTTGTTACCTATATTTAATATACTTTTATATTTAAGGGTATGTCTGAATTTTAAGTGTCTCTCTTTTACTCATTTCAGTACGTTTTACTACGTTTTATCATTATTATTATTATTATTATTATTATTATTATTATTATTATTATAATAATAATAATAATAATAATAATAATAATAATATTATTATTATATTAATAATAATTATAATAATAATAATAATAATAATAATAATAATAATAATAATAATAATAATAATTGTTATTATTATCATTATTATTATTATTATTATTTATTATTTATTATCATTATTTATTATTATTATTATTATTATTATTATTATTATTATTATCATTATTGTTATTATTATCATTATTTTTTATCATTATTATCATCATTATCTTTAATATTCATGTCATTATCATCATCATCGCCATTATTATTATTATCTTTATTATTATTACCATTATTACTATTATTATCATTTTATTATAATTATCACTCTATTTCAATATCTTTTATCAATATCGTTATTATTATTACCATTATTATTATTATTATCATTATTGTTATCATTATCATCACATACTACTAGTACGATTAGTATCATGATTATGATAATAATGGTCATAATAAAAATGATAATAGTAATAATGACAATAACGATAATGATGATGATGATGATAATGATAATATTAATGACAATGATGATGATGATAATGATAATAATAATGACAATGATGAAAATATAATGATAATATTAATTGTAATATAAAGATAATGATGATGATATATTAGAATAATAACAACAGCAACTATGATGATAATAATAACACCAGTAATAATAATGATAATAATAGCAATAATGATAATGATAATGACTATGATAATAATGATAGTAATTACAATAATAATAATTATCATGATATATAATAATGATACATAATTACATATATGTATTATTATCATTACTATTATCATTATATTATATTATATTATTATGTATATTATTATATTACGTTATCATCATTATTATTATTTTATATATCATCATATTCTTCATCATCATTTTATCATATCATCTATTATTATTTTTTGTTGTTGTTGTGTTATTGTGTTGTTGTTTATTATTATTATTATTATTATTATTTTTTTTTTTTATTATTATTGTTATTATTATCGTCATCATTATCATTATCATCATCATTATCATCATCATCATCATCATATTATCATTCATCATCATTCATTATATTTTTATGTCATTATTATTTTCATTATATATTATTATCATTATCATTATCATAATTACATTTATTATTTTTACTAAGTTTTATTAGTATGAATATCTTTTTAGTTTTATTATCATTATTATTATCATCATTATCATTATCATTATCATTAGCATTAGCATTATTATTATCATCATTATCGTTTATTGTTATTGTTATTATCGGTATCCTTATCACTATCATTAATACTATCATAATTTCTGTTACTGTTATCAATATTATCATTATGATGTTTATTAATATCATTATCTTTACCATAATCTTTGTCATTGTTTTGTTTACCATCAATATCATTTCTGTCATGAGCTCATGAGAGATAGTACTCATTCTTCTGGTTTACGATCTATTTAGTACCTATATTACCATAGCTGCTTACCCTGAGAGAATTGAGACGGGAGTCGAAGGATTCCAAAGAGCGGAGGGGAGGAAGCCCCCCCTTACACAAGAACCATAATGACAAAGACCGACGCCGCGTCGTTCCCGCCGTAGATCTTTATGACAACTCCAAGTGAGCTGCCATTAAAATCACCTTTGGCTTAATGAGCGCCATAAGGCAGGCAGACTGTGAGGGCGCTGCGTCGGCGCTCGCCGGAGGCCCGAAGAAGGCGAGAGGGGGGAGGGAGGGTAGGTGTATAGACGGAGGAAGGGAGGTGGAAGAGGAGAGCAGACTGAGGAGGTGAGTAGCAATTAAGAGATGTACAAAGGCAGTAAGAGATGAATAGTAATATATATGAGAATATTTCGGTAAACTTGCTGAACAGAAACAATACATAACAACAAGTAAAGGGACGCAAACTAGAACACACAGACATGCAAGACTACTTGAAGTCTGCTGTTGTAAAAAAAGTGTTGTAACGAAAATTAACAAATCAAAATATTAGCGCATTGAGGAGAAGGGAATCAGAAAAGCACCAATATATGAAAAGCCTCGAATGATTTTCTTAAGAAAGAGAGAGAAAGAGAAAAAGAGAGAGAATGGGGGAAGGAAGGGGAATAAAGAGGGAGAAAGGGAGGAAGGGAACGAAAGAGAAAGAGAAAGAGAAAGAGAAATAGAAAGAGAAAAATATAGAGATAATATCTATCTATCTATCTATCTTCATGTATATGTATGTATATGTATATCTATCTATCTATCTATCTTTCTATCCATCTATCTATCTATCTGTCTATCTTCTATCTATCTATCTATCTATCTATCTATATGCATATATATATATAATATATATATTTTATATAAAATATAAATAATATTTTATATATATATATATATATATATATATATATATTATATATATATATACATTTATATTATATATATATATATAAAATATATAATTATATATATATATATAAAAATTAGAGAGAAAGAGAGAGAGAGAGAGAGGAGAGAGAGAGAGAGGAAGGGAGGAAGGACAGAGGGGAGGGAAGGAGACAGAGATAGAGAGAGAGGGGAGAGGGGGGGAGGGAGAGAAAAAGAGAGAGCGAGAGAGAGAGAGAGAGAGATGAGAGAGAGAGAGGAGAGAGAGAGAGAGAGAGAGAGAGAGAAAAGGAGAGAGAGAGAGAGAGATAGAGAGCGAGAGAGAGAGCGAGAGAGAGAGCGAGGAGAGAGGGGCGAGAGAGAGAGAGAGAGAGAGAAAGTATACTATTATATATATATATATATATATACAAAATATATATATATATATATATATATATATATATACATATATATATATAGATTAGAGAGAGAGAGAGAGAGAGAGAGAGAGAGGGGGGGGAAGGAGGGGGGGAAGGAAGGAGAGAGAGAGAGAGAAAGATGTGTATATATATATATATATATATATATTATATATATATATATATATATGTATATATATAATATATTAATATATATATAATATATATATATATATATATATATATATATATGTGGTGTTTTGTGTGTGTGTGTGTGGTGGTGTGTGTGTTTGTGTGTGTGGTGTGTGGTGTGTGTGTGTGGTGTGTATTTAGACAAAAGAGCGAGAGAG
>NC_051387.1:62627148-62631035 GCF_015228065.2 Penaeus monodon
TATATATTATATATATAGAGATGAGAGAGAGAGAGAGATGGCGAGAGAGAGGAGAGACCGACGAGAAGAGAGAGCGAGATGACGAGAGAGATGAGAGAGATAGATATAGATATAGATATGCAGCTATAACTACATACACATGTATTATATATATATATATATATATTATATATATATTGTATATATATATATATATATATATATATATGGTGTGTGTGTGGTGTGTGTGTGGTGTGTGGGTGTGTGTGTGTGTGTGTGTATAAGATAGATGTTAGCAACGTCATGTTGTTGCTCAAATGCATTTATGGGTGAATCCCTGAGTACCTAAAAATGTATTCGTCAATTCTGAATGAAAAACGTAACGAATAAGTTACACTCATGTAACAAAAATTTAGATAAGCTCTTTAAAGGATATGTCTCTTTGATTACGCACCCCTGTGCCTCGCAAGCATATATGTGTTCTAAATATTCCTAATCTCAAGTTACATTTCCGAGCAAGAAAATTCGCCAAAGAGGATTTGTAAAAAAAAAAAAAAAAATGTATACCTCTTACCAAAAGGCCTATATGCCATTGCCGATAAAGGACTTATTAAGTTACCACGGGTCGATTAAACTTTCCGTCCACTTAAGGAAGGGATTTCAAAAAGACATCACGTTTCCTCGCCAACTTAAACATGGCCGACGGCGGACACTTAACATGTCGTGGGAATGCTCGAACTGGCATGCGGATGAGTCAGTGACACAGATTTACTTGCTCAATCACTGCGAATTAGGTGCGTGCGTGCGCGCGCGCGCGCGCGTCTTGGGTGTGTGGTTGTGTGTGTGTGTGTGTTCGTGTGTGTGTTTGTGTGTGTGTGTCCTGTGTGTGTGTGTGTGTGTGTGTGGTGTGTGTGCTTTTGTGCGTGTGTGTGTGCTTGTGTGGTGTGTGTGTGTTTGCGTGTAAGCATAACAATGATAACTAGAGACCTTAGGGAAAGCACAGACGTTCCACCGTGCTTGATCAGTCTATCACAAATTTGAAAAGGATACTGAAATGTCCAGATATCAATTTTCAATGAATGCACAGGCGATGAATCCAAGACCCACAATGCGATTCAACAGGGTCCTTAGGACCATGGCTGACCTATACTAAATGCGATCACAGTTTGTCGGTCCTTTTTCTGCCCAAAATCCTCGCTAACCAAGAACAGCAAGCGCCCAATAGTAAACCATTTAAACGGTGGCAAAAAAAAAAACTTTCGGTCGGCAATAGTGGGGTGTGTGTTTTGTGCTTCAGTTCTCTAAATTCTAGAGAACGGAAAAGTATAACGAGAAACCTTCCGCATAGTGGCCAGAATGTCTTAATGTTGTTGGTAAAGCAAGAAACAATCTTTACCATATTAACGAAATATATTATTTGGCACAAAACTTACATCAACAAGTTAAATGGAAAATGAAAATGACGAGGGACAGAGAGAAAAAGAGAGAGAGAGAGAGATTTGGGAGATGAGAGAGAGAGAGAGCGAGAGTGAGAGAGAGAGAAGAGAGAGAGAGAGAGAGAGAAGAGATAACTGAGAGAGAGAGAGAGAGAAGAGGAGATAGGAGAGAGAGAAGAGAGTAGAGAGAGAGAGAGAGAAAATGAAGAAACACTTATCTAGAAGAAAAGAGAGAGCGGACGAGCAAGAGGGAGATACAGCGAGTCCAGCGAGGGCAGACGCAGGGAGACAAGCGTTTTTACGCCGACTAGTGCCTTTAAGTGCGGTTTTATGGATGCTGTTTAGTACTGGTGCGAGCAGAGTAGCGTGATAGGCAGATTTACCCTCTTGCAATCATTCTTGCCAATATGCCCTATAGTTTGCAAACAAACCATAGAATGCATTAATCATATACCTTTAAAGCATACATGCAGTACCTATCTCTATCAATTCCACAATTTTGTTTATATGCAGTGAATGCCTATAGACGCATTCACATACACGGAACCGCGACATACACAACACAAACATATATGAACAAAGAAAACATACAAACACTATGAAGACATGAAACTTGAGACAATAGCAGTAATAAAAGTTATGTCCTTGGGGGTAGCGGAAAGGATAAATAATTATCAGAAGAAGAATGAAAAAAGAAATATTATTATCGTATAATAATGGACCAACGACACTGATGTTGAAGTTGATAATATAGTAAGTAGCGATTGACAACTGACAATAACAATAACAGTAACAACATCAACAATAACCATTACAATTATTCACTACAATATGATAATGATACTATAATTATGATAATTATTATGATGATAACAATGATAATAATGATGATAGTAATAAGGATGATGATATAATAGTTAATGACGGTATAACAACAGCAACCCATGATGATATTGCTTATAATAACAATGATAATAATAATAAGAATGAATGTAAAGGATAATGATAATGCAATAATAATACAATGGATACGGACAATGAGAAGAAGAAGAAGCAGAGAAAAGAAGCAGAATGGGTATAAAAAACAGTAGAAAGAAAAAACAAGAAAATGTAATGATAACCAAAGTAATGATGATAATAATAAAAACAATAATAATGATAATTTATCACGGTAAGGTTAATAATAAAAAATAAATATCAAGTGATAATATTATGTGGTATAGTATCGATAATGTTAATAAGACAGAGATTTGTAATAATAAGGGTAACGATTATGATGGTAAAGTATTACCCACTTTTAAGAAAAAGAAACAATGACAAAAATAATGAAAATTGTAATGATGATAGTAACAGTAGTAGCGTTATAATAGTAATTAGCAGTTATAGTTGTTATAAATGAAATAAAAAATAACAAACGAATAACAGTGATAATAAGATAACAATAATAGTAACACTGATGTTAGAATGGTAAGATCAATAATTATAAAAGTAACAAAAATAATGACAGTAATAATAAAATAACAATTTGTATGATAATTAACAATACTATAGTAATTAATGATAATAAAATAAAACTAATAATAAGGATATAATTAGTTCATATAATAATAATAATCATAATAATAATTAATAATAATAATAATAATAAAATAAGATAAGATAATAATGATAACAATACTTATTAGTAATAATGATAATGTAATAATACTGATAATACTGAGAATGATTAAAGCACATAAAGGTTGTCGTAGATGAGGAAGAATTGCTAGATATGTTGAAAACGGATATCGTTGAAGAAAGATCGCTAGTAAAACATATAGAAATGAGGTTAAAAGATAGACACTGTTAAAAATCAGAAATACCAATAAATATAAAAAGTATATTAAATATAGGTAACACGGCGTTAGAATAACTAGTAATTAAATGAATTTAACGAAAAAATATGCAAAACAGGAAGAGTCTCCAAAGCAAAATTTGGCATTAAGATTAGAAGAAGAAAACAAAAAAGAAGCTCGCAAGGCCAAGTGCAATGTGATAATAGAGAAAGAAATAGAAAAACTTTAGAAGGGAAATCTTATATTAGAGAACTACAAAAAGATTAGAGAAGCAATCGAGAAAAAGCGAGAAAAGTAATAAGAAAATACAAAACACCACGATAAAGAAGAGCTGAAAAAAAACTTCAGGTTAAGGGCACAAGGTTACGTAGATATGACAAACGTAAAAATTCTTCAGGCAAAATAAATGTTCGAGGACTGACATGAAGAAAGTTTTTACAGCGAAATAAGGAAAGAAACAACTCTTGTAGAAGCTATACCATCTGAAGAAAGAAAGGTTTTGGGAATTTGGAACAACTATCAGGGAAAAGATAAAATAATACAACGAAAACGCAGGGATACGAGATTTGAGAATAGCACTAGGGATATTCGAACAAAACATGGGAAAATATTCACTGAAAGAAATTCAAAACCACTA
>NC_051387.1:62633635-62646135 GCF_015228065.2 Penaeus monodon
TTTTATTGTTATCTTTTATTATTTTTAAATTGTTAACATTATTGTCATTACTATTCCCTTATCTTTAACCTTTAAACTTTTTACTAGTATTAAAAAATATTATTGCTATTTTTTTTTATCATTATTTCAAATTTTTATTTTTGTTAGTAGTATTTAATAGTAGAAACTAATTTTTGATTATCTTTATCACTATCTTTATTGTCTTATTATCATTATTATCATTCAGTTGTTGAATAATATAATTCCCTTTATTATTTTTCATTATTTATTATATTGTTATTTTATTGTTATTTTTATTTTTTATTTTTTATTATTATTTTTATTTTTCTTATTATTTTAAATTTTTTTTTTTAAAAAATATTGTTTTGTTATTGTCAGTATTACATTATCATTATTTTTTTCTTTATTTTTTCATTATTATTATTATTATCATTACTACTACTACTACTAACTAATACTACTATTATTATCATTAATAATTTTAAATTATTTCTTATTAATGTTATTTTTCCCTTTTTAATTTTTAAATTATTATTTTTTTTTTTATTATTTTTTATTATTATTATTTTTTATTATTTTTATTTTTTTATTTTTTTATTACTATTATTATTATTATTATTGTTATCATTATCATTATCATTATATTTTTTTATTAATTATTATTTTTTTAATTTTCATTTTTTATTAAATTTATTGTTTTTTATTTTATTTTTGTTTTTATTTTTTTCTATTTTTTCCCTTTTTCTATTATAAATTATCATTTTTGTTTTTAAATTATTGTTTTATTATCACTGTTTTTATCATTTTATTTTTTATTAATTTTTTTTTTTGGTTATTTTAAATCATTTATTCGGAAATTTTTTATCATTTTAATATTATTTTCATTATCATTATTATAATTTTTTTAGTTTCATTGTCAGTTTTTAATCTTTATTTTTCATAATTTTTAACTTAAACATTATTATTATTATTTTTAAATCTTATTACTATTACTATTTTTTATTGTTATTGTTTTGTTATTATTATCATATGGGGCTATTAAAAACCTTTGGGCTGTCATTTTTTTTGCAAACTGGCTATTAAAAATGATCTTATTATTATTGCAATTATTTTTATTATTATTATTATTATCTTATTATTTTATTATTATTATTTTTCCAACATTGTCGTTATCTTTGGGCTTTATTATGATTTTATTATTCCCGTTATTGTATTTTTAAAAAAGGCATTGTCCGCATTATCATTGTTATTACCATCATTATCATCGTTATTATTATTATCATCATTATTCGCATTGTTATTATTATTACTGCTATTATTATCATTATAGTTATTATAATTATTATTATTTTTTTCATTTTTTATTATTGTTATTTTTAAATTATTAATTATTATTATCCTTTTTAAACCGTATTGTAATTTTTTAAATTATTTTTTATTTTTTATAATTATCAATATTTTTTTTATTATTATTATTACTTATTATTATTATTATCATTCTTCCTATTCTTTTTCTTCTTCTTCTTATTTTATTATTATTGTTTTTAAATTTTTATATTTATTATATTTATACTTATTTTTATTATTATTTCACTATTATTTTTTATTATCTTTAAATTATTTTTATTTTAAAACTTTACCTTGGTATCATTATTTTTTATCATTATCATTATTTTTTTCCATTACTGTTATCATCTTTTCATCATTATTTTTTTTTATAAAATTTAAAGTTATCTTCTTTTTCTTTAAACCATTACCATTTTTTAATCAATACTATTTTTTTCATTTTTACTATTTTTTCATTATCGTTATCTTTAAAAACATTCCCCGAAAATTATAAATCATTATTACCCAAATCATCATGTTTTTAATTATCATTAAAATTTTGGCATTACTATTGTTTTTTAATTTTGTTGTCATTATTGCATTAATTACAATTATCAAATTTTATTATGTTTCCCTAGTACTACTACAATTTACTCATTATTATTTTTACCCAATTATTTTTAAAATTATTTTTTTAAAACCGAAAGTTTCCTTGGGATTGCAAATTTAAAAATTAAAACCCCAAGTCACTACCAGGGGACCTAGGGTGATTAAATTTTGGAGGCAAGGGAACATCAAAAAAAACATGCAAAAAAAGGGCAGAAACAACCAAAAAATCAAAAACATAAAGTCGAATAAATTTCACGCACAAAAAAAAGAACACTTTCAGTTTGATTTTCCCTCTTCTAAAGGGGCAAGGGGCTGTGCTGTTTAAGACTTTTTTTTGGGATTTCTTCTAATTTTGGTTTTCCGGTATTTCCCCTCAAAAACTTTTTTCTGTACCTTTTTTTTTTTTTTTAAAAGGGGCCAAAAAGCCCCCTGGAATAAAAAACAGGCAAAGTTTTGGTTTTTAAACCCCAACCATTCTTTCCACTTCTTTTTTTCCCAAAGGCCCTTTATACTTTGTTTTATTTTTTTGAACACTTTTGTTAGGAGGGTTTCTGTCTGAAGGGATGCCCAATCTATAAAACGGGCCCCGGGTGTTGTTTTTTTTTGTTCTTGATACGATATCGGGGACGTTTTTTGCCTGTATAGTACGATCTGGTAAATTTTGAAATTTAAAAAACCAAAGATTTTTGGGCACCCTTTCCCTTTCAGTAAGGGGGCTTGGATGGGGGTTTTATACCATTTACTGTTTTCCGTTTAAAAAGTGTTTGCAGATCTTCCAGTGCAGGTACTTGCCCAAACTTTGTCTTGTCGAATTTTTGTACTCAGGGTATTAATATTGGGGCAACCGGGATACAAGGTGATCAATTGCCTCAACCTTGTCTTCACAAAACCTTTACATTTTAAAGGGTCAGGGGCCATTGGGGCAAGTTTGTTGGGTTTTGGATAGTTTCTAGTAAACAAACTTTGATTTTTGGGCTGCAAAATAAAACCCTCTTTTCCCCCCTTTTAGGTTCCCAGACTTCAAGGGCCACTGATGGGTTGAAATTTCATTACACCCAGTGTGTTTGTTTTCCGATTGAAAAACCTGCCGTGGGAGGGGTTTTTTTCTTTTGCCCCTTTAGTTTTAAATTTTTTTTCCTTGCCCGGGGACCTTCCCCCTTTTGGCTTTTGTTTTTATGTTTACAGCTGTGTTGGAAATATTTTCAAATTTTTTTCATTCCAAAAACCAAATTTCCTGAAAATTTTTTTAAATTTCCTTTATATTGAGGAACCTTTTGGAGTTTTCAGTACTCTAACAAATTTAAAGGGACCCAAATTCGCTATTAGATCAAAAAAGGGTTTTAAAAAAAAGGGGAAAAATTGTTGGTTTTGTATGAAAATTTCCCAAACGCATACCCCCCTACCCCCTTTATACTTTTAGGGCCCGTACAGCGGTTTTACTTTGTTTTAGGGTGATACATTCTTTTGGGCAGGAAAATTAAATTCCAATTTTTGGTGCCCAATTTTGTTGAGTTCATGAAAAGCCAGTCTATCACTTTAAAAAACTATATGAAACCAAAAGGATTGCAAGAGCGTTGATTGCTGGTTGGGTTTGTTCTTTGAGTTTAATTCTTTTTTCGGGTTTGGGGACCTTACTTTTTGGATGCATTCTGTACCTTTTTTTTTTCTTAAATCTATGTTTTGTTTTTATCCCATTTCCTTCGTTTATTCCTAATATTTAAAAGGCTTTTTTCGGGGGGGAACCAATTCCCCATTTTACGGTATCAATTTACTTAACTTTATTTTTTCAGATGTCACTGTTTTTCCTTGTTTAAATTTGGCTTTAGCACACTTTTCGAGACCCAAACTTCAGGGCATATATCATCACTAAAATTTTTTTTCCCATTTTTCGGGAAACCCTTTTTCCCAATTAAATTTCATTCTGAGCGAAAAGTTTCAGTAAATCCATATAGAAAAAAAATAAATTGGGTTTTTTTTGCCCCTGATCTGATATCCATACCCGGGTTTTGGTTAAAGAAGCTGGGGATTTGGGAAATTAAGTCCCAAATACAGAATAAAGGGGGGAAAAAGGTCCCCTTTGGAAAAGTTTCCCGCATCTGATTCCGCATGTTTTTTGAAATAAGGGGTACCGTTCATGTGTTTGAGAGAAGATTTGTCCCCCAAATTCATGCTTTTTCAAAAGAAATTTCGTTAAGACGGGGGGGAAAAATTTTTTGAAAATTTTCAAAGGGCTTTAAAGATCAAGAGTGTGGGAAACCCCGTAAAAGGGCTTTTTTATAGCCATCCAAGCAGTATTTAGTTTTGTCTGTGTTTAGTTTTGGGGCTTTTTTCGAGAACATTTTTTATAAAGGCAGTTGTTCTTTAAAACCCTTTATGACCCCTTTTTGGGAACTCCTTTTTGGGGGGGGTTCTTTGGGGAAAAATATTTGTTTTTCCCATGGGGCGGGTAGGTTCTTTTCATTTAGTTTGGGCGGTAAGTAATTTTTTAGTGGTTTTTAAACCATGTAAGGGGTCTTTTTTTTGGGGGGGATCTGTCTCGTTATTTTTGGCCAAGAGTTTAAGTTTTTCCCTTGAAAAAACCCTTTTTAGATTTAAAGGGGTTAGGCCTATCATAATTGGGGTTTTTAAAATTAGATGTAATTTGGCATGCGCTGAAGAAAAGTATTAAAAAAAAAAAATTTGGGGGTTCCCGGTTTAAGCCCAGGGGGGATTTTTCCCTTTATAGGACTTTTTTTTTGTGCGTTTTGAATTTCGTCATTTGGGAAAATTTTCCCATTTTTTTTCGGGGGAAATCCCCCAGTCTTTTTTTCTCAAAATCTTGTAACCTGCGTTTGGGGATTGTATTATTTATCTTTTCCCCGATATTGTTCCAAAAAATTCCCAAAACCTTTTCTTTAGATGGTATAGCTTTTTACAAAGTTGTTTCTTTTTTATTTCCGGGGAGAATTTCTTAAAGGGGGGGAGCTCAAACTTTTTTTTCTGCCTGAAAAACTTTTTTGGGGTTTGTCATATTAACGTAAACCTTTGGGGGGTTTAAACCCGAAGTTTTTTTTTAAGCTCTTTTTTAAAGCGTTGGGAATTTTTTCCCTTTAAAAATATTTTTTTTTTTTTTTAACTTTTCTCGTTTTTCTCGATTTTTCCCTTATCTTTTTTTTTTTGGGGCTAATTCGATTTTTTCCCTTTTAAAGTTTTCTATTTTTTTTCCTATTATTACTTCCCAAATTGGGTTTGCGAAAGGGTTTTTTTTGTTTTTTTTTTTTTCTTTACTTAATGCACCCTTTTTCGGGGGGAATCTTCCTGTTGCGTATATTATTTGTTTTAAATTTTGTTATTTTAACGCCTTGTTACCTATATTTAAAACTTTTATATTTAAGGGTATGTCTGAAATTTTTTAAACAGGTCTCTCTTTTTTCTCATTTAAAATACGTTTTACTGTTTTTTGATTATTATTTTTATTATTTTTATTATTATTTTTATTATTTTTATAATAATAATAATAATAAAAAATAATAAAAAATTTAATTTTTATTATTTTTATTATTTTTATTATTATTATTATTATTTTTGTTATAAAAAATTGGTTTTTTATTATAATGATATTATTATTATTATTTTTTTTTATTTTTATTTTATATATTATTATTTTAAAAATAATAATAATTAATAATAATTTAAAAAAATAAAATAATTTAAAAATAATAAAAAATTTAAAAATAAAATAATTGTTATTATTTAAATTTTTTTATTATTATTATTAAATTTTTATTACCTTTTTTATATTTTTTTTTTCATCATCATTATTATTTTTATTAATTTTTATTTTTTATTTTTATTATTAAAATTATTTTTATTATTATTATTTAATTTTATTATTATCATTATTGTTTTTTATTATTATTTTTTTATCCCTTATTAACATCATTATCTTTAAAATTCATGTCAAACTTTTAAAAACATCATCGCCATTATTATTATTATCTTTTTATTATTACCATTTTTTAATTATTATCAATTTTTTTTATAAATTTTCCTCTATTGTCAATATCATCATTTTCATCATCATCATTGGTTTTCAATTCGTTATTTTTTTATTACCATTATTTTATTTTTATCCTTTTGTTATCATTTCATCACATAAACTAGTACGATTAGTATCATTTATTATGATAATAAAATTTGGGGCATAATTAAAAAAGATTTAATTTGTAATAAGCAAAAACGATAATATGATGATGATGATAATGATAAAATTTAAAGACAATGATGAAAAATAATGATAATAAAATTTTAAAGGAATGATAAAATTTTAATGTAATATTAATTATAATATAGAGATAATGATGATGATAAAAATTAAATAATAACCCAAAAGGGAAATTTTGATTATAAAATAACTCCCAGTAAATAATAATAAATGATAATAATAAAACAATAATAATTTAAAAATTTAAAATGATATGATAATGATAATGATAAGATTTAAGAAATGATAAGGGTAATGATAATAATTTAAAAATAAAAGATAATAATAAAAATAAATGATAATAATAATTTAAAGAAATTAATAAAAAATCACAATAATAATAACGAAAGGAAATAATAGTAATGTAAAAATTTAAAAATGATAATAATTTGGGAATAATGATAATGATTTAAATTTCTATGATAATAATGTTAGTTTTTTTACAAAAAGTTTAAAAGTAATAAAGAAACAGTAATCATAATAATGGGGAACGAAATGATAATAATTTTTAATGATAATGATAATTTTTAAATGATAGCCCCAAAAATTACAATAATAATAATTATCCATTTTCTATTTCATTTTCAAAATTTATTATCATTAAATTTTTGTTATTATTTTCATTATTTTTAAATTTTTATTATTATTATTATTATTATTATTATTTTATTATTTTTATCGTTATCATCATTATTATTATTTTCCCTCATCATCATCATCATCCCTCATCATCACATCACATTTATCATCATCATTTTTATTTTTTGTTGTTGGTTTGTTGTTGTTGTTGTTGTTGTTGTTATTATTTTTATTTTTTATTATTATTTTTTTTTTTTATTATTTATGTTATTATTTTCGTCATCATTAAATTTTTCAAACATCATTATCAATCATCATTACTCATTATTATCATCATCAAACATCATCATCATCATTTATCATCATATCATCATCATTATCAAAACATCATCATATCATCATCATTATCATCACTTTATTTTTATTATTGTTCTTGTTTTTGGGGTTTTTATATTAAATTTTATTATTTTTATTATTATTATTATTATTATTTTTTTATTATTATTTATTATCATTATCATAATTACTTTTTTTTTTTTTCCAAGTTTTTTTTAGTATGAAATTTTTTTTTAAATTTTTTTATCATTATTATTTAAACTTTTTCATTATCATTTCATTTTGCATTAGCATTTTTATTATCATTCCCTTATCGTTTATTGTTATTGTTATTTTCGGTTAATTTCCCTTTTCACTATCATTAATTTCTATCATATTTCCCGTTAAATGTTATCAAAATTATCATTTGATGGGTTTTTTAATTTTTAAATTTTCTTTACCATAATCTTTTTCATTTTTTTGTTTACCATCAATTTTCATTTTGTATGAGCTCATAGAGATTTGTACTCTTCTTCTGGTTTTTGATCTATTTTTGTTAACCATTTTTTAACCCTAGTTTCTTACCCTGAGAGAACGAGACGGGAGTCGAAAAGGGTTCCCCAAAAAGCGGGGGGAGGAAGGGCCCCCCCCCTTACACAAGAACCATAATGACAAAGGACCGGACGCCGGGGTCGTTCCCGGCCGTAGATCCTTTTTGACAACTCCAAAATGAGTGGGCCATTAAAAACCCCTTTGGGTTTTTAAAAGGGGCGCCATTTAAAGGCGGCTAGGGCTGTAGGGGGCCCGGGGCGGCGGGTCGCCGGAGGGCCCCAAGAAGGGCCCAGAGGGGGGGGGGAGGGGAGGTGTTAAAAGGGCGGAGGAAGGGGGGGTGGAAGAGGAGAGCAGACTGAGGAGGTGGTAGCAATTAAGAGAATTTTACAAAGGGCAGTAAGAGATGAATATTTAAATATATGAGAAAAATTTCCGGGGAAAAAATTTTAACAGAAAAAAATACCTACCAAAAAAGTAAAAAGGGGCGCAAAAATAGAAACACAAGACATGCAAGGGAACTACTTGGGAAATCTGCTGTTGTAAAAAAAGTGTTTTAAAGAAAATTAAACCCAAATCAAAAAAATTAGCGGCCCTTTGGGGGAGAAGGGGAAACAAAAAGCTCCAAAATATGAAAAGCCCCGAATGATTTTCTTAAGAAAAAAAGAGAGAAAAGGGGGGGGAAAGGGGGGAAAAAAAGAGAGAAAGGTGGGAAGGAAAGGGGGATTAAAGAGGGGGGAAAGGGGAAGGGAACGGAAAAAAGAAAAAAGAAAAAAAGAGAAATAGAAAGAGAAAAATATAGAGAAAATTTTCTATCTATCTATCTAATTTTTCCTTTTTATGTATGTTTTATTAAAAATCATCTATTAAACCCATCTTTCTATTCCATCTATCTATTTCCTCATCTATCTATCTATCTATCTAAACTATCATTATTATGCATATATTCCCATATATATATATATATAAAATGATATTTTTATATAATTTTTATATATATATATAATTTTACTAATAAATATATTTAAAATTTATTTTATATATATATATATTATAATAAAATATATAATTAAAAATATATATATATTTTTTTATATAAAAAAATAAAGTTATTTTTATAAATTTATAAACATTTATATATATATATATATATATATATTTAATTTAATAATATAATATATACAAAATAAATTAGAGAGAAAAGAGAAGAGGGGAGAGAAGGAAAAGGAGAGAGAAGAGATGAGGAGAGAGAGAGAGAAAAGGGGAAGGGGGGTAAGACAGAGGGGAGGGGAAAGGGGACAGAGAGAGAGAAGGGGAGGAGGGGGGGAGGGGAGAGAGGGAAAAAGAGAGCGAAGGAAAAGGGGAAAAGAGAGAGGAGAGAGGGGGAGAGAGAGGAGGAGAGAGGAAAAGGGGTGAGAGAAGAGGAAAGAGAGAGAGAGAAGAGAGGGGAGAAAAGTATATATATATAATTTATAATATAAATATATTTTATAATATATATTTTATATATATATATATAAGGGGAAAGAAAAGAGAGAGAGAGAGAGAGAGAGAGAGAGGGAGGGGGGGGGGGGGAGGGGGGGAGAGGGGGCGAGAGGGGAAAAGGAAAAGAAAGGGTGATATAATATATATCTAATATATTAAAAAATATATATATATATATATATATAAAATTAAAATATATTTTTATATTTTATATTATTGTGTGTGGTGTGTGTGTGTGTGTGTGTGTGTGTGGTGTGTGTGTGTTTTGTGTGTGTGTGTGTGTTTTTGTTTGTGTGTGTTTGTGTGTGTGTATTTTGACAGAGGAAAAGAGAGAGAGGAGAGAGAGAGAGAAGAGAGAGGAAGGAGAGGAGAGAGAAGAGAAAGAGAGAGAGAGAGAGAGAAGAGAGAAAGAGGAGAGAGGAGGGGAGAGATGGAGATAAGAAAGGGAAAAGGAAAGAGAGGAAGGGAAGAAGAAAGAGGGAGAGGGGGAGAGAGAGAGAGTGAGAGAGAGAGAGAGGGGAGAAGGGGAAAAGAGAGAGGGGAGAGAGAGAGGGGAGAAGAAATGGAAAAGAGGAGAGAGAGAGAGAAATTTACAGACATAGAAACAGATGGAGATGAAAAAGAAAAAAGAGTTGAGACAAAAAAAGAAGAAGAAGAAAAAAGGAGATGAGGGTTGAAAGAGGGGGAGGGGAGAGAGGGGGGATGGAGGGAGTGGGGGGGGGGAAAGGGGGGAGGGAAAGAGTGGGGAAAAGAGGGAGGGGAGAGAGAGAGGAGAGAAGAGGAGGAGAGAGTTTTTAGGATGGAAAAGAGGAAAAGAAGAAGAGAAGAGGGGGAAGAAGAAGGGGGACAGCAGACAGACTAGAGAGAGGAAGGGGGGGAAAAGAGAAGAGAGAAAAGAGGGAGAGGGGGGGAAGAAGAAAGGGAAAAAAGGGGGAGATAGGGGGAAAATGAGGGTAGAAAATATATTTTATATATAGGATATATATATATATATATAATATAAAATATATTTTATATATATTTATTTGAGAGAGAGGAAAAGGGAGAGAGAGAGAGAGAGGAGAAAAGGGGAGGGGAGATGAGAGAGAGAGAAGAGAAAAGGGGAGAGAAAGAAAAGAGGAGTGAGAGGGTGGGGGGAAAAGAGAGAGAGAGAGAGAGAGAGAGAGAGAGAAAGAAAGAGGGAAAAGGATTTTTGGGGAAAAGGAGAGAAAAGAGAAGAGAGGGGGCGCAAATAAACAGACAAAAAAAATGGGGAAGAGAGAGAGAGGAAAAAAGAGAGTTAGAAAAGAAAAGAGAGATGAGAGAAAAAGAGAGAAAAAAGGGGAAAAGGGTTTAAAGGGGGGGGGAAAAAAGAAGAAAGAAAGGAAGAGGGGAGAAGGAGAGAGAGAGAGAAGGGGGGAAAAAAAGGGAGAGAGAGAGAGAGAAAAAAGGGAGAGAGAGGGGAGAAGATGAAGAGGAAAAAATAAAAGAAGGGAGAAGGGGGAAGGTTTAGAAAGAGTGGGACAAAAGAAAGAAGAAAGAAAAAAAGGGGAAGAAGGAAAAAAAAAAGAAGAAAAAAAGAAAAAGAAAAAGGGGCAGGGAAAAATTCAGGGAAAAAATTTTTAAAATTTATTAAAATTTTGGAAAAATTTCCCCGGGAATGGGGCATCTTGGGTTTTCTTTTTTCGGCTAGTACGATTTCAAAATTCTGGGGCCTTCCCCAAATTTCAACACTTAAGGAATATGGGGCCTTTCACATTTTTTGATATTTTTTACAAGGTACAAAAATGAGTAGTAAAAAAATTGGGGGGAAAAAATAAAAGTAAAATTTTTTAATCAGCAGGGTGTCTATGAAAAGGGGGGGCGTTTTAATGAAAAAACCCTTTTATTTTTGAAATAGAATTTTCCCCGCGCAGAAGTTCATCTTTTTATTTTTTTTTTTTTTAAGTTTGGGTTTTAGGCAAAAAGGGGGAGGGGGTCTTACATTTTTTATATTCCAATCACTCGTAATCAGGGTAATGCTTGGGGAAACGCTTAAAGGGGAAAACAATTTTTGGGATATTTAGATGATTCCCTAAAAAACATTAGTTTAATTAAGAGAAAAAAAAAACAAAAACACAAATCCCGACTAGGTTTGGGGGTATTAATCCGGGGACAGGCGGGGGGGGACCCCGAAACTGTTTAAAAATACAACATCTGATTTCCTTTTTCCCCTAATTTTGGGGGAAGGGGATTGGGGATGCGAATTTAAAAATGCCTCTTCCGGGGAAGAAACTCTTCAAAGAGGGGTTGCCCCCTGCTCACCAAACCCTCCTGTGATTAACCCAAAATTTGGGGATGTGACTAGAAGAGGGAAGCTTTTAACGGGTTTGCCTTTTTAGAAAAACCCTCTCCCCCCACCAAAAACACAAAATCAATGTAATGAAAAGGAAAAAGGGATATTTATAGATACAAAATTAAACACACACACACACACACAAACACACCCCAACACCCACCCACACCCCCCACACCAGATATTGTTTTGTGGGGTTTTATATAAAATATATATATAAAATTTTAAATATATGATAAAATAGATATAATTAAAAGGAAAAGATAAAATCTTTTTTCCAACATATTAACCCTTTGGATACACACACACACACACACACACACACACAGAAATTAATATATTTTTATATACTATAAAATTAAAAATATATTCTTTAAAATAAAATATATAATATATATATATATATATTAAAATAATACACACACACAAAAATATTTTATAATGTGTGGTTGGGGTGTGTGTTAATTTTATGTTTTCTTAAAATTTTGCTTTTCCTTTTCATTTTCATTGATTTTTTGTTTGTGGTGGAGAGGGGGGTTTTCTGAAGGGGAAAATGCGTCAAGCTTTTTCCCCCCTTTTTAGGGCACATCCCCATATATTGTTTAAACACAGGAGGGGCGGGGGGACAGAAGGATCTCCTTTGAAGGGGTTCCCTCCGAAGAGGCATTGTGATTTGCATTTCAATTTTATTTGACCGGTATCGAAATTTTCGTCTTTTTTCAGAAATACATACATAGAGAAATTACCCTAGAAAAAATATATCAAAGGGGGTGAGGTGACAAAAAACCCCGCTTTTGACCTCCTTTTTTTCGTTGCTTTGGTTTGAATTGTTGCTGTGACCTTGGATAATCTGAAACCCCCGACCGATGCCGTGTTGACATTACTCTTCCCTCGGCCCCGTAAAGCTGCTTTCCATAATTTTTTTTTTTAGTTTGTTCAAAATTTTCCTCCATGAACTATTTTTTTTCACATTGTCTGTTTTTTCCCCTTTTTGGGTTTTCATGTCTTGCCGAAGTACTGTGATCGCCTGGGAAATTTTTGCATGACGGTAAAATGAGAAACATTACTAGAAGAGGGTGC
>NC_051387.1:62660047-62662888 GCF_015228065.2 Penaeus monodon
GAGGCCAATGAAGCATGTCGCAAGGCTCGGCTGAATGGGAATCAAATCTTGCATCGTTCCATGTTGCATAGGGCTCGGACACTGCTGAGAAGGGACAAGGAACAGTTCATCAGGAATCTTGCTGAGGAGTCGAAGGCATTTCTGGTAAATGACCGTCAACCGCCTACAAGCCCTGAGAAAAAAACTGAACCTAAGCCCTCCTCACAGATGACTGCAGTCCGATCAGTGGATGGACGGGTCATCTCAGATCAAGTTGGGGTTTGTGAACGTTGGGCTGAGTGTTTTGAACAATTGTGCCTGGTAGACCCTCTAACAGTTAACTTGGATGCAAGTGATGTCTCAGTGCCTGTGCCGGACTCACCCATCAGTGAGGAACCTCCTACCCTAAAAGAGGTTAGGCTGGCGATTTCCAAGCTGAAGAGTGGGAAAGCTGCAGGCAATGTGAATATCCTGCTGAACTGCGCTAAAAATAGGGTGTATATATGGATAGGCTCGGGGACTTGTATACAGTCCAGACTCCCATCTGGCCGTCTGCTACCATTCCCCCCTGACTGCTGAGGGCGTGTATACTACTGGAGGGGAAAGGGGATCGTGGGATTGTAGCAATACTGTGGCATTCACACACTGCTTAGCATACCAGCAAGGTTCTCCCCACATCTTCGTAACGGTATCCGCAACACTAATGAGCATAGAGACCGGAGCAGTCTGGATTACTCCTAGGCAAGTCCACAATAGACGGTATACCGTTGAACGCTTAAGCAATGGGGAACAAGTCAGGAGTTTGTCGGGGTACTTGCAGCCACATCGACAAGAAGGCGTTTGACCAGTGCATGGGAAGATCCTGATGCTCGGGAATTTCGGATAAGATTATGCCTGATAGCAAGCCTCTATAATGGTACTGAAGTGCTTTTTTTTGTACAAGTGTGGTGGAAAGTATGTCGAACTTCTCCGTGTTTAATTCAAGGTGAGGCAAGGCTGCGTCCTTGCACCAATACTTTTCAACACCTGTATGGACTGGATAATGGGCAGAGCTTCTAGCCAAAGTCAGTCCTTGGAGAGTCCTTGGAGTCACTTGTGGCGGCTCTTGATGCATTTCGCAATGAGACTAAGCCCCTAGGCCTAGAGCAACCACTGGCCCAAGATCAGGATCGACTGTGGGGGGCTGTTAGGGGGAAAACCGTCAGGCAATCCTAGCTGAGGCAAGGACGTAGAAGTTACAGAAAGTTTTACATAGCTTGGTAGTGTAGTCCATATCTCTGGGTTGTCAGACCAGGAAGTCAGTAGACGATTGGTCTGACAACAGGAGCCATGAACTCGATCAACAAGAGCGTTTGGAGTTGTCGGTACCTATGCAGAAAGACCAAGCTGCATGTCTTCAATGCCTTGATACTGCCAGTTTTGCTCTATGGAGCGAAAACCTGGACGCTATCCAGTGTCTTGAAGTCTCGCCTTGATGCCTTTTGTAACAAGTCCCTTCGCCAGATCATGGGGTACAGTTGGCAGGACCACGTGTCCAACCGGCGGTTACACCGTGAGACTGACATGGGAGGAGGAGACCTGTGGGACGACCTAGGAGATCATGGCTTGGACAGCTCGACAAGACCTGTCGCGAGGAATTAGAGATGGGCCGTGGGCCTACCTGGAGACTCGCCTCGAGGGATGCTCGTGGCTGGAAGCGAAGGGTGGATGCGGCCATGCGCCCCCGTCGGCGTTAGCCCCTTGATGATGATGATGATATATATATGTATATATTATATATGGGAAATTATATAAAAATATATATATATATATATATATATATATATATATATATATATATACATGTATATATATATTAATATATATATATAATATATATATATATATATGTATATATATATATATATAATATAATATATATATATATAATATATATATATATATATATATATATATATATATATATTATATATATACACCACCCCACACATTTATATATCATATATGTAAATATATGTATATATATATGTATATATGTAGGGGTAGATATATATATATATATATGTGTGTGTGTGTGTGTGTGGTGTGTTGTGTGTGTGTGTGTGTGTGTGTGTGTGTGTGTGTGTGTGTGTATGTATCTATCTGTCTATCTATCTATCCATCTATTAGTCTACTATCAATTATCTCTCTCTCTCTCTCTCTCTCTCCTCTCTCTCTCTCTCTCTCTCTCTCTCCCCTCTTTTTCTTATAAAATATAAAATATATTTTTATTATATATATATAAAATATATATATATATATATATATTATATATGCATATATATATTCATTTATATATATAATTTTATATATATATATATATATTATATATATATTATTATATATATATATAATAATATATATATATAATATATATATATTATATTATATATATAGAATATATATATATATATATATATATTATATATATAATATATATATAATATATATATTATATATATTTAAAAATTTTATATATAATATTATATATTTTAAATATTAAAAATATATATATATAAATATATTTTTATATAATTAATATATATATAATATATATGATTATTTAAAAATTTTATTTATGTAATATATAATATATATCATATTATCTATATATACAAATATAATATATAATATTTATACAAACAAACACATACAGCTATATATTAAATTATATTTAATTTTAAAATATAATATATATCTATATAATTTATATATAAAATATATAATATATTTTATAGAATATTATATATTATATATATATATATATATATTATAATCTAGAAAAAAATTATATATATATAATTTATTTTATATATTTTTATA
>NC_051387.1:62662988-62686772 GCF_015228065.2 Penaeus monodon
AAAAATTTATATGTATATATATTATATATAATTATATATAATGTATGTATGTAATGTTTGTTGTTTGCATGTATGATTGTATGTATACATGCATGACGTTTGTACATTTGTTTTATGTTTGAATGTCTGAACCATGATTCTCCCTTAGTCGCTTATAATTCCTTTCCCATGTGTGCACACGTGCGCGCGCGGGGCGTGTGTGTGTGTGTGGTGTGTGTTGTGTGTGTGTGTGTGCATTTATTTTTTGCACAGTTTAGAATTTAGGGGACCATTTTTAACATGATCATCACATGGAACCTCAGTTTTTCCGGTTAAACTGGACTGATTAATGTGTTTTAATTACAGCTCCGTATAGATTGTCTAGCACGTTGATTGCGTTTTTGTTCCGTTTTAAAAGTGAGTTTCCGTGGACATAAAGAGGGGGGAAAAGGATAAAAAGTAAATTTTTAAATACTAAACGTTTAACAACATCAATGTGCGATATCTCAACAATACAAAAAAGTCCGCTACTTCATCTTAGTCGGATAAAAGAATATACGGTGTAAATAAACATATCATGTATATTCAGACACAACATTTATACGCAAGCCTACATAAATATATAAACAAGCAACAATCATATGTATGTGTGTGTGTATATGTTGTATGTGTGCATATATATATATATATATTTATATATATTATATTTTATATATATATATATATATATATATATATATATATGTATGTATGTATGTTGTATGTTGTGGTGTTTATATAAGTGCATAATATGTAATTATATATATATATATATATATATAGATATATAATTATATAAGTATATTATATAACATTTATAAAATATATATATTATATATATGTAATAATATAATATACACACACAAACACACACAAACACACACACACACCCACACACACAACACACACACAACACACACCACACACACACACCACACCACAAACACACCACAAACACCGCACATACACACACACACACACAACCCCCCAAAAACAACACACACACCCCCCCACACACAACAAAAACACCCCAACCACACACACACACACACACCACCACACAAAACTCACACACACACCACACACCACCACACCACACACAACCACACACACACACACACACACACACACATATATATATTATATAGATATTATTTTATATATTATATATATATTATATATATATATATATATATATTAATTGTATTATATATATATATGTACATAAATATATATTATATATCTATATATATATATTATATATATATTTACATATATATATATATATATTCTCTAAATCAAAAAACCATGACTACACAAACAAAGCAATGGCCCTCATTCCCCTGAAGCGAAGGAGCCCCTGGTCACGGCGGCAATCAGGACCGCTCCGGTACAGAGGGTGCTAAGAATCCCCTGTTAACAACAGGCCTCCCCACGATGATGAACCTTTGCAAATATAATAAAGGAAAAATTTTTAAAAAAAGAATACGTAGAATTTATGTATAAGCAAAAAACTAAAAAATGGTAAACTTAAAATTGTTAAAAGTTATGCCAACCACAGCCACAGTGAAAATAAAAGCTTCTATGAGAGTTCTATACCCGCGGAGGTAAAAAAAAAACTTTCAAAAATAATTATGGGGAGATTTTAACCCCCAAAAAGGGGGAAAAAAAGACCAGTAAGAAACCGTTTAAAAAGAAATCATGGAAAAAATAAGGTACTAAAAATGGGGGACCATTTGTTTTGGGGGTTCATACCCAAATTGTTTTTTTCGAAAAAGACTAGTGGAAGCGGCCCCATGGAATCGCCCTGCCCCATCAAAAACGAAACTGATTAAATTTCAAAAAGGCTGAATATAAAAATGTGGTAGTGATTAAAAGTAAATATTTACAAACACCTAGAGGGTCAAGGGGCCCAAATTTGATTACACCTCAAAGGGAAAGGGGTAAACCTTCGAAAAACCCCAACCAAATTATAACCCTTAAAACCAAACGCCCCCCTTAAAAAAAAAATTTTTAAAAAAAACCCTTGAAAATAAAAAAATTTCAATGCAAAAAAAACCCTAAAAGTAAAAAAAACTCCCCCCCCAAATTTTTGAAACAAAGAATTTTAAAACTAATAAATCGCCCCCCAAAAAAATACCTATAAAAAAAAAAAAAAAAGGGGGAAAGGGGGGAAAAAATATAATAAAAATAAAAAAATTTTTTCAGGTACTACATTAAAAAGTTAAGGAGACTCGGGATAGGGGGGAAATCAAAAGTATGGAAAAATTAAACCAAATGGAGAAGGACTATAATAAAGATTTCCCCATAAGAGTAGGGAAGACTTTTACAGGGGTCTATAAAACTCAAAAAACAGCTACGGTAGAACGAATGTGGTAACTAGGACTACCAGCACACCAGAAGAAAAAAAAAGATCGCTTAAGGGCAGGAGAGGGAAACACGGGGGCCCAAATTAGTGTAACCTTTAAAGATGCGGGGGGAAAAAACAACTGTGAAACTACCATCTTTTTTAAAAAATGGGCCCTTTTCAACGGGAAAAACCCGGAAAACCCGGGGGAAAAGCAACAAATTTTTTTGATACAAAAGGGGGGCAGAAGGATCTAAAAAAAAAAACTACGACCTAAAAGCCCTCCTTTCAGTTACTTACAAAATATTCACATAAGTCACAACAAATCGCATCTTTTACAGTCTGGGTTCTACCCCCCTAGAAACAAGGGCTTCCCAGTAGATTCTCAAAAAAAGCCCCATGACACGCTAACCCCAAATAAAAGGGAAAAAAAAAACAATAACGAAAACCCCTGTGTATAGCATTCATCGTTACGAAAAGGCACTTGACTCATACAAATACCAGCATTAAAAAATATCAGAAAACCCGGGGGTAGAGGGTAAGTAAAATATTGAAGATTTGCGAAGATGGGACTTTTCCATCAAACTCCACACGGAAACCACAAAATACCATTAAAAGGGGGTTAGACAGGGCAACCCCTCACCAAAAAATTTTTTACAGCTTGTCTTGAGGAAATTTCGACGTGAATGGAAAGGGAAGGGGATCAAAAAAGGAGAAAGAATACTTAAACAAACTAAAATTTTTCAGTGACATTGTTCTCTTCCTGAATCGCAATGAAAGCAGAAATATAAAAGATCTGAATAAGAAAGTCTAAAACGGCTTAGGGTGAAAAAAAAAAAGACGAAAACATGTTCACAGTGAGTTCAGTTCGGCAATATATTAAAGGCGAACGAAGAGGGAGGGGGCAGTATACATCCCGGACAACTGTACAAATAAACACATCACGAAGAGGAAATAAACGCGGGGCAGTCTTACGGACGGGGTTCGCCAGACACAGATCTAAGAGTACCTTTCCATATTTAAAATGAAAAACTTTAACTAATTGTCCTGTTTTAACCTTGGTTCAGAAACATGGCTACAAAACCAAAATTAAAAGGGAGGAAAAAAATAATGCCGAAAGGGATGGAGAGATTGTGCTGGAAATTTTGCCTAAGAAAAGGGATGGGGAATGGGGAGGTTGTGTGTGGGTTTTTTAATTTTTATTTATATATATATATTATTATTTATATATATTATTTATATATTAATTATTTTAAAAATACATATATTTCCTCACACCCTTTTATAAAACACATACAACCCCCAAACCCCACACACAAACCCCACACCAACACCACACACCCACACACAACCCCACACCAAACACACCCAAAACACCCCCCAAAAAAACCCAAAAACACCAAAAAAAAAAAAAAAAACCCCCCCCCCGGGAAAAAAAATAATATTATATTTCTTAAAAGGGAAAAAAAAAAAAAAAAATATATATTTTTTATATTTTATAAATATATTATATTATTAAAATTTTTGTTTTGGGTGTGTGTGGGTGTGTGTGGGGAAAAAAAACCCAAACCCCCACGGGGTTCTTGGCCCAAAATTTAAACGCGGGGGGGGCCCCAGAACATAGGCCCCAAAAAACCCCCGGGGGAAAAAACACACACCCCCACGGGGGGCTTCCCGCCCCCAAACGGCCTACATTTTTTTAAAATAAAAACTAACCCCCTTTTTTTCCCCCCCTTTTAAAAAAAAAACCCCCAAATTTTAACGGGAAAACCTAAACCCCCAAAAGGGGGGAAAATTTATCAAATCCCAAAAAAGGGAACGGGGCATTTTTTTAAAAAAAAAATTTTCAAAAAAAAAAATTTTTTTAAAAATTTTTTTTTAAAACTATTTTAACCCCCTTTTTCCCAACTCCACCCCCCAACCCCCACCCACCCCAACCCACCCCCCAAACCCAACCCCCAAACCACACCAAACCCCAACCCCCCCACAAAAATTTTTAAACTATTAATTTTTAAAAAAAAAAGGGGGGTTTTGGGGGGGTTGGGGGGGGGGTTTTGGTTTTTAAAGGGTAAAAGATTTTTTAAGGGGGGGAAAATCCCCCCCTTTCCCGCCCCCCCCTTTTTTTAAAAAAAAAATTTTTAAAAAAACCCTTTTTTTAAAAAATTAAAATTTAAAAATTTAAAAAAAATAAAATAACCCATGTTTGGGTTTTCAGGGTTTTTTTGGGGGAAATTTTAAAGAAAAAAAAATTTTTTAAATAGTAAAAGAAAAAACAACTCAACCCCTTTCGCAAAATTTTAATTAAAAAAAAAAAAAAAAATTTTTTTTTTTTTTTTTTTTTTTTTTTTTTAATTTTTTTTTTTAAATTTTTACCCCCCCCAAAAATTTTTTTAAATTTTTTCTCTACCCTTTTTTCTCTTTTATCTTCAAAACTTCCCAAAAATTTTCACACCCCAAAAAACCAAAACAAAAAAGGGCCCCCCCCACCCCCACCCCCCCACCCCCCACCCCCCCCCCCCAAAAACCTTTAAACATTTTTTTTTTTTTTTAAAATTTTATATTTTTTTTAATAATTTTTTTTTAAATTTTAAAATTAAAGGGTTTTTTTGGGTTAAATTTTTAAATTTTTTTTAAAATTTAATTTTTTAATTTAATTTTTTTTTTTTTTTCCCCCCCTTTTAAAAGGTTCGGTGGGGTGGAGATGTGAGGGGGGAAAATGTGTGTTAAATTTGTTTTGTTGAAGATCAGAGTTCCCTCTCCCCATCATGCTTATCGGTTATACCCCCCCTTTTTGTTAAAAACCTTTCCCCCCCCCGTTTAAATTTTTCTTTTTTTTTTTTTTTTTTTTTTTTTTTTCTTTTAATTTTAATTATATTAACCCCCTCCATATGTGTGTGTGTCCCGGAATGTGTTGGTGGTTGGGGTTTTGTGTATTAATAGAAAAAATGTAGACCCGGCTAAAAGCCAATTGATGAAATGGGTCGGAATCCCCTACATAAAATCCCCATACATTTTTCCTGCTAAATATCCCCCCCCTTTTTTATATTGGGAAAATTATTTAACAAAAACCTTACAATATAAATTAATATAAAAAATATTTTTTTTAAATTTAAATAAATATAAATATATAAAAGAAAATATAATTATATATAATAGGTCTATTACCCCCCCCGGGGAAATTGTTTGGGTAACCCCTTTTGGGGGTTTCTCACCCATTCAATATCTCCGTGGGCCTTTCGTATCGAAGTTTGCCCTTACCCAAAATTCAGGGCACCAAACAAATCCCCCCCAACATAGGGAATTGGTACAAAATGAAAATTCCCGCACCCACCCCACAACCCACACACATACACAACACACCCACACACACACACAGTGAAGGGCTGGGGTGTAAAAGGTTAATAAAAACAATATAAAATTAAAAATTATATATATAATATATATAGAATATTATATATATTTATAAAACATAAAAAATATTTTAATATTACAAATATTTTTATATATGTATATTTTATATTCTATAAAATAATATTTTTTTTTTTTTTTTATATATAAAACAAAATTTATATATATATATATAATTATATATTATATCTTCTTTTTTTTAAAAAGGAGGTCATGTCTGACCCGCCGTGGTCACAGCATGATATTTAATTGTATTTTTCATGTGTGTGTTTTTGGAGGAGTGGGGAAAATAGGGCCCCCAAATTTCCTTCCAGGGAAAGGGGCCGGGTGGTCCCCTTTTAGGGAATTCTTCTCTTATTTATCCGGGCTTGGGAAAAACCACCATTTGGATTTGGGCAAACCCTTGGACCCAGTGGCTGGGTAAAAAACCCCAAGGTGAATTTCCTTCCCCAAAAAGGGAAACCCAACCCGGCGGTCCGGGGGACTCAACCCCTCAAATTAAAGGATTGGGGTTGTGGACAGGCTTAAATTTCCGACGCTTAAACCCCAAATTCGGCCCCCGGGGCCCCTAAAAAATAAAAAAAAAAAAAATAAAAATATATAAAAAATAAAAATATTATATTAAAAATAAAAATAATATAATATAAAAAAAATTATAAAAAAATAAAAAATACATAAATATAAAAATAAATTTATATATGTGTGTATATAAAAAATTTGGGAAAAATAATGATAAAAAATAAGGATAAAATAAAATAGAAGGAAGAAATGATAATCTGTTTATTGAATCTCAGTCAGGCAGGGCTGAAAAATATAGAAAGAAAATAAACTATCTACAGGAAATATAAGAACAAAAGAAGCAAAAAAAAATACAAAAGACAAGTAACGATACAGGTGAGCTAAAGTAATAAAAACAATTATATATATATAATGAATTAAAATTTAATTTAAAATTATATATAATTTTAAAATAAAAAAATAAAAAATAAAAAAATAAATTTTAGTAAATATATATAAAAAAGGTTATTAATATTACAAAATTAATTTAATTAAATAAAATTTTAAAAATTAAAATTATAAATTTAAGTAATTAGGGAAAAAAATTATTAACCCAAAAAAAACTATATAAAAATTAATATTTTTTATGTTTTTATAAAAAATTATAGTATAATAAAAATATATATATATTATTTCCAAAGCTCCCCCGTATCGTTACTTGTCTTTGTATTTTTTTGTTCCTTTTTGTTTTTTTCTTTTCCTGTAGATAGTTTTTTTGTTTTTTCCCTTTTATATTTTTCGGGCCCGGGGCCCTAAATGAGTTTTCAATAAAATATTACCCTTTAAAGGATCTTTACTTTTTTTATATTATTTTTCATTATTTTTTTTACAATTCCCAATGAAAATATACAACACAAAATAGGGAATTATTAATAGTAAAATATATAATTATATATATATATATATATATAATATATCTTTTTTAATAAAATTATATAAAATAATATAATATAAAAAGGGCCGGGGTTTGGCCAAAGGGAACTTTTAAAAGGCCGCCCGGAAACTAAAGGGCCCGTCCCCGAGGGCCCAAACCCTAAATTTCGAGGGTTGATTCCCCACCCGCCGCGTTGTTCCCTTGGGTGGGGGAAAACTTCCCCCCTTTGGTTTGGGGCCTCCCCCAAAGGGCCATTTGGTTTTTGGGCCAAAGGGCAAAACCCCCCAAGTAAAAGGGTGGCCCCCCAAAACCCCCCGGGGAAAAAATGGGAAGAGAATAATTCCCCCCTTTTTAAAAAAAGGTTTCCCCAACGGCACTCCCGGGAAAAAGGAAAAACCCGGGGGGCCCCCCCCCTATCCGTACTCACTCCAAGACCCAATCAAAAAAACCAGGGGGAAAAACCCCCAATTTTTTTTTAAGGGGTTTCCAGGGCTGGGGACCCCCGGCCCCCCCCAAAAGAGGAAAACCTCCCCCATTTAAAAAGGAAGGAAGATTATATATTTAAATAAAATTTTAAATATATTTATAATAGAATTTTTATTAATATATTTAAATATTTATAAAATATAATAATTATAAAATTACATAATATATGTATATATATAAATAAAATTTTTTTTAAAATATTATATAAAAATTTATTTTTATTTATTATTTTTTTATATTTTTTATTTAATATAAAACCAAAAATTTAATGTATTTAAAAAAGGGTACACACCCCCGGGCCCATACACAGGGTGTGGGGGTGTGTTTTGTGTTTTGGTGTTGTGTGGGTGGTGGGGTGGGGGGGGTTGCAGGGAAATGCATTTTACACAATTTGGGTATTTTGGGTTTATTTGGGTGGGGGAAATCAAAATTTAATTTGGGTAAGTAAAAACCCCAAATACATATTTCTATCGAAAGATAAAAGGGGATGGGGGGAGAACCGCCAAACAATGTTACCTAAAAAAATTTCCCCCCCGGGGGGGGAGTATAAAGGGCCCCAATAAATATATATATTTTTAATTATATATATATATATAAGTATATATATAAAATTTTATATATTAAAAAATTTTAATTTTTGTAAATATTATTTTTAAAAGTTGTATCATATTTTACATATTTTAATTTTAATTATATAGGCAGGGTTTTATAGTATGAAATGAAATTGAGTATTTTCGATATGTATCTTTTAAAAATATCTTCATCAACCCTATCTATAAAAAACAATACATACAAAACCAAAACCCACACACACAAAAACACACTCCCCCACAAAAACAAAAATAAATGTTTATTATTTTTATTTTATTTTTATATATATATTTTAAAATTAATAAAATAAATAAAATTAATATAAAATTAAAATTTTTAAAACATATTATATATATATTATATATTTTTTTATGGAAATATTTTTTTAAAACAAAATATAGTTTTTATATTTTGGGCCCAAGGGATATATTGAAAGTATGTTTTGAGGGTACCCTCGATTTTATCTAGTTTTCCAATATCTATATCTTTTCTATCTATCTTTACAAAAATAAAATACCACACACAAAACACACCCCCCACACACAAAACAAAACAAAAAACACAACGAAAATAATATATATTAATTTTATAAAAAAAATTTTTAAAATATATATTTAAAATATATAGATGTTGTTTTGTGTGTGTGTGTGTTGGTGTGGGGTGTGTGTGTGGTGTGTTGGGGTGTGGGTGTTTGTGTGGGGGTTTTGGTGTGGGTGGTGTGTGGGGGTTTTTGGTATGTATGGGGTGTATGAGTGGGGGAAAGTGAAATATGTTTTTATATATTTTTAATATTTTATAAAAATATATATTTAAAAAATATATATATATAATAATATATAAAAATATAATTATAAATCTAACACAAAACACCACACACCTCCCCCTTTGCCACCCGGGGATCTCTTAGGCTAATTTACCCGGGCATAATCTCCCCAACCCCCTTTCTGGGCACATTATTTTTCCTCTCCAGTTTTTTTTGGTTTTTATCCAGGGTTTAAAAACCATAGGTTAACGGGGGGGGACATTAGTTAAAATTTTTTTTCATTTTAGAACATACTGGAAAGGTACCTTTTTAATTTTAGGGCTGTTTTTTGCCGAACCCCTTTTCCACCCAGACTGATCCTTCGCTTATTTCCTCTTCCTAGATGTTTTTATTTGTAGGGAGTTGTCGGGGGTATGAAACTTGTCCATCCCCTTTCCCCCAGTTCCCCCTTATACAATATACCGCCCCGAACTGAATTTTAAAGGGTTGAACAGATCTTGTTTTTTTTTCTTGTTTCTCCAAAAGGCCCCCAAATTTTCGGGATTTTTCTCTACGGGATCTTTTATTATTTAATGAAATTTTTTTTGGGAACGATTCAGTTTGAAAGAACAATTTTTCATCTGAAATTTTGGATTGTTTAAAAGGTTTTTTTCTTTTCCCCCTTTTTTTGATCCCCCTTTCCTTTTCCATTTAGCGGCCCTGAATTTTTCCCTTTCAAGAAAAGCTGAAAACAATTTTGGTGGGGTTTGGTATTGCCCTGCTAACACCCTTTTTAATTTTTTTTTTCGGGTTTCCGTGTGGGAGTTTAAATGGTAAAACCTGTCCCATTCTTGCTTTATATCCCCCAAAAATTTTTTACAATATACCCCTCTACCCCTGTTTTTCGGATACCCTTTTTATTACTGCTGGTATTTTTAAACTGAGTCAAGTCCCTTTTCTTAATCGAGGGAAATCCCTATACACGGGGGGTTTCGTAATTCTTTTTATTTTTTTCTTTTTTTTGGGGGGAGCGTGTGCATGTGGTTTTTTGGTTTAGAATCTACTGGGGAAAAGCCTGCGGGTTCCTAGGCTGTTAAAAATCCAGCCGGACCCAAAGATGGGGATTTGTGAGACTTGTTGAAATTTTGGTAAGTAACTGAAAGGAGGTTTAAGGTCGTATTTTTTTTTTTAGACCTTTCTGCCCCCTTTTGGGGTTCAAAATAATTTTTTGAATTTCCGGGGATTTTCCAAATTTTCCCCCCTTTGAATTTTTGGATTTTAAAAAGTTTTATTTTCCCCAGTTGCAATTTCCCGCATCTATTAAAAGGGTTTAAACACTTTTTTCGTCCTTCCCCTGGTGTTTTTCCCTCGTTCAGGGCCTTAAGCGTTTTTTTAATTTCTTCTGTAGGGATGCTAGGTACGTTCAAAGTTCCCCACATTGGGCTTCTATCCTAGGGGGCCTGTTAATTTGGGGTTTTTTATAGCCCCTGTAAAAGTCTTCCATACTTTTTAAATCAATCCTTTTAATATGTCACTTCTCCAGGTTTTTAATTTCTTACAATTGATTTCTCCCAATACCGATTTCCCTATTAAGGGGTTTTATGCTAGCCCTGATAACACTGTTTTATTATTAATTTATTGATTTTCCGTAATTTTCCCTCCTGTTTATTTTTAAGTTTTTTTGTTAGTTAGGCTAATTCTTTTGTCCGTGTTGACGTTTACTTTCATGCCCCACGTTTTTGCAAAGTTCTTTGGGTTTCTATCGAAAACTTGCGGGGGCATTGTTGACGTTCTTACCGCCTACTTCTGGGCCCGTTTCCCTTTTTTTGTCATTTGAAACTTTTTTTTGTTTTGGGTAAAAGGGTTTGAGATCTTCGTGCTGAGAAGGGAAACCTGTTTTGGATTTTTAAGGTTAAAATTTTTGTCTTTTCGGTTTTTCAGATTTAGTCCCATTTGGCTGGGGGTTTTCGAATGATTTACTTTTTTCCCTTTCTGAGGTGTAACCCAAATTTGGGGGCCCTTCGACCTTTTTAAAATTGGTCCCCCTGAAAATTTATTTATTTTAAAATTCACACCACATTTTTTACTATATCACCCCTTTTTTAAAAGGGGTTTGGAAGTAATTTTCTTTTTTGGGATGTCAGATGGCGAGTTTCCCCAGTCCCCTTCCACTCTGCTTTTTCAAAGAAGAAATGTTTTCATGATTTTGAGGGGATCAAACCTCCGCCAAAATAAACTAGCATTTGTCCCCTTTTCCATTCCTAAAACCAAATTCCATGTTTCCCTCTAAAAAGGGTTTTCCCTACTGTTTTTTTTCCCCTTTTTTTGGGGAATAAAATTTTCCATAATTTTTTGGAAAGTTTTTTTATTTCTCTCGGTGGCTATATGAACATCTTCAAAAGAAGTCTTTATTTTTCACTGTGGCTGTGGGTTTAGAGCTTTAGCCCTAAAACAATTTTTAAGGGGGGTAACTTTTGGGTTTATTTTAACTTAAAATATAGAATTCTAGATATTCTTTTTTCTAAACGTTTGTCCTTATATTTTAATTTTGAAAAGGTTTTCTTTCATCGGGGGGAGGCCTGTTTTTTTAACGGGGGGAAATTTTTAGCAACCCTCTTTACGGGGGCGGGGGGTCCTGTTCCCCGGCCGGACCAGGGGCCCCCTTGTTTTTCGGGGGGGAAGGGGGGGCCCCATTGCTTTTTTTTGGGTATTTCAGGGATTTTTTTTTGATTTAAGAGAATTAATAGATTATATAATGTATATATAAAATATATAAAGAATTATATTTATAAAATATTAAAATATATATAATTATAATATATATATTTTAAATATTTTTTATAAGGGTTTTATGTATGGGATATAATATAAAATATATAAAATATATATTAATAATAATTATTTTATAAATATATAATAATATATATGTACATATATATATTTTATACAAAAAGTATTAAAATATATATATATATATTTTATAATATATATTATAAATATAAAATATATATAGATAATTTTTTTTGGTTTGTTTGGTGTGGGGGGTTTTGTGTGGGTGTGTGTGTGTGGTTTTTGTTTGGGGGTTGGGGAGTTTGGGTAGTGTGGGGTGGTTTTGTGGGGGGGTTTTGGTGGGGTGGTGGGGGTTGTGTGGGGTGTGAAATTTTTGTGGTTTTTTGTTTTGGGGTGTTTTGTTGTGTGGGTTTTGTGTTTTTTTGGGGTGTGTGGGGTGTGGTAGTTTTGTGTGGGGTGTTTTGTTGTGTGGGGGTTTTGTGCGTGTTGTGTTTTGGGGTGTTTTAGTGCTTTGTTTTGGGTGGGGTTTTTTTTGGGTTTTGGGGTGGTGTTGTGTGTGGGTTTTTTGTGTGGGGTGTGTGTGTGGGGTGTGTGTGTGGTGTGTGTTTTGGGGTTTGTGTGTGTATATTATATTATCCCCAAATTATTATATATATAAAATATAAAATGATATATAATAATATAGTATATATTAAAATATATATCCCTTATATATTATAATAGTTTTTTAAAATACAAAATTAGCCCTTATTTTTAAACCCCACACAAAAATACATAACAACATACATACTTATATTTTATAAAATTAAAATATAAAATTTTTTAAATATTATAATATATATAAGTTAATATATATTTTATAAATCCCCAAAACTTTCATACATATACACACAATAATATGTTTGTTTGCTTTTTTTATATATTATGTAGGTTTTGGGTTTTTAAATGTTTGTGCCCTGAAATTAAATGTTTATGTTTTTTTTTTCTCCCGGAATTTTTTTACCCGGAACTAAGATAAAAGAGCGGCCCCTTTTGTATTGTTGAGATACCCCAAAAATGTTGTTGAAAAACGTTTTATTTAAAAGATATTATTTTTTACCCCTTTTCCCCGGTTTTTTTATGTCCCCCGGGAAACCATTTTTTAAAACCCCGGAAAAAAAACCCCGGCCAATTTTAAAACGGGCTTAGGGGGCAACCCCTATAGGGGAGCTGAAAAATTAAACAATTAATCAGCCCGGGAAACCCGGAAAAAACTAAAGGTTCCATGGGGATGATCATTTTAAAAATGGCCCCATAAATTCAAAAACTTTTGAAAATAAAAAATGCCCCACACCCCACCAAAAACCCCACACACACACACAACACACGCGCGCGCGGCACGTGTGCAAAAAGGGGAAAAGGGAAATTTTAAAAAGCGCCCTTAAAAAGGGAGAATCAGGGTTTTCAGACATTCAAACATAAAAAAAAGTCCCAAAACGTCATGCATGGATACATACAATATTACATGCAAACAAAAAAACATTACATAAAATACATTGTATATAGTAATTTAATTTTATTTATATATATATATAAAATTTTACATGGTTATATATATTATATATATTATGGGATATAATATAAAATATATAATATTTTATATTATAAATAACACACACACCCACACACACCACACACGAGACCCCCAAAAACCAAAATATATATAGTATATTAAAAATATATAATAAAATTTTAATATATTTTATATATAAAATAAAATATATATACAATATATATATTTTAAAATTATATATATATAATATAAAATATATATATAAAATATATAATATCTATATTATGTGTGTGTGGGGGGTGTGGGGTGGGTGGGGTTTTGTGTGGGGGGGTGTGTGGTATTTATTCTCATCAAATTTATCTATCTATCTATCAAATTAATTTAATTGTATTTTAACTCTCATTATCAAACCCTATCTAGGGTATCTATAATACATACACACACACGCACACACACACACACACACACACACCCCACACACACACACACACACACACACACAAAACCACACCCCCCCACACCCCCAAAACACACCACAAATTATAAACGGGTTATGGGGCCCCCCGCGCGGAGGGTCCCCGGGGCAGCCCCCCCTGGAGGGGGGGAGAGGGCGGGACCTTTGGGCCCGGGTGGTAGCTTAGCAAAAAATTTCCCGGTCAAACGAGGTCAGATAAAAAAATGTAAACCTCCGCCCTCCCCGGGCGGGTGGTTTTTTTTGGGGACATTTGGTCCACGGGGAAAAAAAAGGCCACGGGGGTCCTGGGAATTATCCACATCTTTTTAACACACAATGGGGTATTTTAAAAATATATTATAAAATAAAAAAATTGGGGAATGGTAAATTTTAAAATATGAGCAAAAAAAGGGGAAACGTATAATTTTAAATATATATATTTTTAAAACCCCCTTGGGGTATAAAATTAAATTATATATATATTAGTATATATATATATGTATTTTTAATATATTAGGAATAATATATTATATAATATAAAAATAAAATATATTTTATATATATATATATATATATAATATATAAATAGATAAAAAGTTTGAACCCTTTAAAAAAACACAAACCCCCACACACACACACACACACAAACACACACACACACCCCCAAAACACACACACACCCACACACACCAACCACAAACAAAACCACACACAATATATAAAATAAATAAAATTAATTATATATAATAATATATATAAAAATATGCACACACACAAAAAACCACCCCACACACAAAACACACACACACAACACACAAAACCAAAACACGCAACCACACACCCCAACACACCCCACAACACACAGTTTTAAATATAAATATACATTTTAATTATAATTTTTAATATAAAAGTATAATACAATATATATATATATTATATTTAAATATAATAATATATATATAAAAGATTTTATATAAAAATATAAGTATATTTTAATTATATAAGAACACCACACAAAACACAAAAAAAACCACACACCACACACCCCACACCCACACCCCCACACCCCACAAAACACCAAAACACCACACACAACACAATATATAAAAATATATAAATTTAATATATATATTTTATTTAATATAAATATATATATATTTATATAAAATATATATGTATATATTTAAAAATATGTTATAAATATGTTTATATATTTATATATATATATATATATATATAATTTTTATCTATTTTATGATGTTTTGAGGTTTTGTAGTTACAGAAAATTTCCAAAAAAAACCGGGGGATTTCAGGGAAACCCCCAAAAATTTTTATTTAAATTCGGGAAAGTCACTGTTTCATATCTTACACCTTTTAAAACTTTTATTGCATATATATTTCCCATCTATCTACCTATCTATAAAATGTAAAAATATTTTATTATATATATATAAAATTATATATATATATATATTTATATTTAAAACGATTTTATATTAATATGAAAACACATACACCCCACGCACACAACAACCCCCGGGGAACACCACAAAAACACACCCCACAAACACAACACAAATAAAACACCCACACACCAAAACACACCACCCCACCACACACCACCACACAAAAACCATGTGTTGTATATAATTTTATAAAAATATTAAAATTAAAATTTTATTTTTAATTATTTTATTAACAAATATATGAGTTTTATAATATATTATATATATTTAATATATTTTTTAATTTAAAGGAAAAAACAAAACCAAAAGGGCACCCCATAAAACAAAAGGACCCCACAAAAAACAAAAACCACACACACAAAACCACACAGGGAAGTGAATAATAATATATGTATTTTTTAAATATATTATTTTATATTTTATAATAATTATTTTATATAATTATAATAAAAGGTATTATATAAAATTTTTATATTATATATATTAGATATAATTATATATATATAGATATATATATATACATATAATATATATACATACACAACACAACACACACACACACACACACACACACACACACACACACACACACCACACACACACACACATATATATATATATATATATAATTATATATTATATATATATATATATATATATATACACACACACACACATATACATGCATATGTTTTTTTTCTTATACGGTAGTTCATGTTTGAACCGCCGTGGTCACAGCATGATACTGTATGTTTTCATGTTGTGATGCTCTTGGAGTGAGTACGTGGTAGGGTCCCCAGTCCTTTCCACGGAGATATATATATATATATATATATATATATATATATATATATATATATAATATATTATATATATGTATATATATATATATATATATATATATATATTTAAATGTATGTATGTATGTATGTATGTATGTTACAGTAGATTTCCTGAAACCAAGGGATTTCACGAAATCCCTAAAATTTTCAGTAAATTCATGAAATCATGTTTTCACTCGAGATTTTCATGAATTTCTGAAATATCCAGGAAATTGACGATATCCCTGAATTGGGAAGTAAGGGATTTCGATTAAATTACAGTTTCATCTTTTTCCCCATGTGTAGGTGATGTGTGTGGATATGAGCAAGGGTTAGAATCATGACCTGCAATAATGTCCTTAATAACATTAATATAACTGCTGTCCTGAAGGAGTGTCCTTTCGGATTAAAACTATTTGAAAAATTCATTATTTAGTTTTCCTTAATAGTAACATGACAACAGGTATCTATACTTCATTTTTATTCATAAAGTTATACATTTGTTTCTTTCATAATCATCCATATATTGCTATATCATTACTATTCCTTACATTACTATCTGGATACCTGACGGTTATAAAAACAGTCAGCATTTATTAGCACAGCTGACACTCCCATGGCGCCGAGAGTTACACTTCGCTTTAGCTTGAAACACTTACATCTGTCAGTTGTACTTTCTTCAGACCACTACAGTTGCATCTAGTAAATCCCTGACCACCACATGCATTTGTGAAAATAAAGCTTCTCAAGTGACACTGCAGATCCTGTTTACGTCACCTTCTGTCAGCAAACGTGGGGGCAGGGGGTCAAATTGGTCTCTAGAATACCTGGCCCTTTAGAACCCCCGACTTCACAGCGATCTTATACTGGTCATTGTCCAAATCTCTGCTGACAACAACACCCAGGATATTTCGCGGATCTCCTCTACCACGATCTACAGCTGGAACTGGGACAGCAATTGTCACCAGGCTCACCAACTTTAAAGTCTAAGCGATTACGTTTGACCATTCTCTCACTTGGGATACCTGCCCCCTGTATGCTTCCACTCTACGTTTCGAATTTGGTTTTGGGTGATCTTGAAGTATCTGAGGAGTTTGGACATAGCAAAGATAGCAGAGTATGGAGAGCACTTTATCCCTTTTCTGGAACTGAACACATTTGGATACCAGCTGACCAGTCTTGTGAATTATTGTCTGCAAGCCAGGTAACTAATATATCCTTAATGTCACCATTCGCACGTTCCACAGAACTCTGACTTTGGGATGACGGGGCTTCCCATGAACCTTGGTGAGACTTGGCCATATTTCTTTAGCTAGTAATCACTCGGGTGTGAACTCTGAGCCATTATCACTTTGAAGAACAGCAGGGGCACCCATGAGAAGGAGGATATCTACAAACTGGAAGGAAATCTCTGCAGCACTTTTTGGTTTTGAAGAGGACGAAAATGCAGAAATTGGTGAGATGGTCCTTGGTACACCATGATCCATTTAAAGTTGGAGTGTGGCTTTGATTGCAGGTCAGTCAAAATCAACCTGTCCCCTAGATGCAATTCCTTGCTGAGGATAGGACGCACCACAACACCCTTGGCCACTGGGGCGCAGGAAGTCTCCATCCCGGTACTGGGGTCCAGATGCGAGAGGCAACATCTCTCTTTGCATGGAGGATGGTATGAGAAGAAGTGTATGTACATACACTATACAGTTTTTAATCTATTTTACATTGTGGGTTTTTCTACCATAGTATCAACACGGTAGAGTGTCTTACCATTCGCTTAAACTTATGTAATACCCAACTAGTTAGGGATACCAATTACCAATAAAAAGAAACTCATGGGCATGAATCGAAAAAAAAAATCAAAATATTTTTTTCCGATTTCATGGCCATCCAGTAAGATGTGTAAAAACAAAGATTATTTCAGGATTTCGTGAATTTCCGGGATATTTCACGAAATCCCCGAGTGAACAGTGATTTCATGAATTACACAACACACCACACACACACACACACACACACACACACACACACACACACACACACACACACACACACACACACACACACACATATATTATATATATATATAATATATATATATATATATATATATATATTATATATATTATAATCAGTAAGAAATATAAAAAGGGCGGCGGTGGAGGAGGCGGCCTGTTTCGCCGAAGCGATGACTGTGGAGAATGGGGCCCGAGAAACAATCGGCGGAGAAAGTGCTCGTAAGGAGCGGCGTATGGGCGCCTAACTCTCCCTAACGGCCACTCGGGGCGCCATTTGCACCTTATCCTAAGTGGCGGATTGCAATTCTGTCATCAGTGTCAAAATGCACTTCTGTTTTTTTCTCTCGCAAATGGGGAGATTACTTATGAAATACTTGTACACTTACACTTACAAGAAGGGGACACGCACACATTTTCCGTATAAAATATAATATATATATATATATATATTATATATATATATATATATAATATATATATATTATATATATAATAATATATTATATTATAATAAGAAAATAATATATATATATATTTTATATATATATAGTTTGTGTGTGTGTGTGTGTGTTGTGTGTGTGTGGGTGTGTGTGGTGTGTGTGTGTGTGTTGGGGCGTGAAGGCGGCTAATTTCAGTTTGTTTGATTATTTAACGACTGGCCTGGGCCCTTTACCAGTCCTTGCACCTTCTCCGGGGTTTCACCCTTTACTTATAGCTCATTTGTTCACTTGGGGAAAGATAAAGAAACACCAGAACTTTTTAACCAGAATATACACAATATAAAATTTCCTACTCTAAATGGCATGACCACACAACACTCACAACAAAAAAATGATGGTATGGTAGACAGACAGATAGCTGCAGACAGATAGACAGCGGCCAGCCAGCAGGTAAGGCAGCGGCTAGGAGACAAGGCGGCGGCCAGCAGGCAAGGCGACGGCCAGCATGCAAGGTGGCGGCCGCCAAGCACGCAGCGGCCAGCAGGCAGGGCAGCGGCGAGCAGGCAGGGCAGCGGCCAGCAGGCAAGGCATCGGCCGCAGGCCCGGGCACGCGAGCAGGCCGGGAGCGGGCCCCAGGCAAGGCAGCGGCCAGGCAGGCAGGGCAGCGGCCCGCAGGGGGGCGCGACCAGCAGCAGGCAGCCCCGGGGAGCAGGCAAGGGCGGGCCGCAGCAGGGCAGCGACCCAGCAAGCGGGGGGCCCGGCAGGCACGGCCAGCAGGCAGGGCAGCCTATCTCTGCGTCCCGTCTTGATTTCCCCGTATACACTCTCATTAGTTTGATTTTCAATGTCATTCCATTCACCTTTTCGGGCCCGTTTTATTTTACTTCACTTTCTTTACTTAAACAGCTGTTAATATGAAAAAAACATTCTTAAACCCAGGCTCAGTTGTCTCTCAGCACAATACCCCTGGTTTGGCACACACAAATACGGCTCCTCTGTCCGAAGGCTAGAGTCAGGGTGTTGTTTTCAGGAACCCCCCCTCGTTACTGTGAGGTTACTTGACTTATTTATTATTTTTCCATCTTTTTGTGTTTTAATTTCTTTCTTCTACCCTTTAAATTTATACATTGCTTATTTCCCTTTTATTATTCTTGTGTTGGTTTATATGTATTATTACAATTAAAATGTTGTTGGAGTCCCTGTCACTAATACCTTCATTTGCTAATTCAAATATTTAAATGTAAATCAATAATGAATAATATAATAAAAAAAATAACATATAGTGTAGCATCCTTAAAATTACAAATATGAATTCTCCCTTGTTTAAGATTTCATTCATACCGCTCACGCACACTCCGACTCATCCCCTCATCACCGGGCGCTTTTCCTTGCGCTCTTACGTTCTCTCATAATTTCGCTCTTCACATCTCTCTCTTACACCACCACACACCACCCCACACCCACCCACACACACACACACACACCCCACATATATATTATATAAAATTATAACACACAAAACCCCCAACACACACACACCCCACCACACACCACACACCCACACACACAACACACATAACCACACCCACCACACACACACACCCACACAACACACACACCACCATTTATATATATATATATATAATATAATAATATAAATCTAAAAACATATATAATATTATACATAATTATATATATATATATATATATATATAGATATATTTTATATAAAATATAATACTATATAAAATATATATATTTTCTGTAATGTAACGAGAAGCCGAAAGTATTCTTTGAATGTATTCCCCGAACACGTCACCCCTTTCGAAAAGGGCGTACCCTTTTTGAAAAAGCTTTATCTCTCTCTCTCCTCTCTCTCCTCCTCTCGTCTCTTCTCTCTCCCCTCTCTCTCCTTCTCTCTCTCTTTTTTTCCCCTTTTTTCTCTCTCTCTCTCCTCTCTCTCCTCTTCTCTCTCTCTCTCTCTATATATATTATATTTTTATATAATATTTTATAATATATTTTACTTCATATATATATATATATATATATATATATATAAAATATATATAATATAAAATATAAATGTTTTTTATATATATATATAAAATATATATTTTTTGGGTGTGTAGGGTGACGTGCCCTATTTTTTTAGAATTTTCCCCAAAACTAAATTTTCCCACGAATGATTTTATTTTTCGTTTGCTAATTTAAACGAAATTTTCCCTTTCCCGGGCGTCTTTGCGTGAGGCGGGGGCCTGCCGTTTCGTGGACGAGCGCCCCCTGAAATCGCCCGACGGGGGGATCGCTCTTGCCGGCTGCTGGGGGCCCGACGACGGAGGGGCGAGGGGCGAGTGGGGAACACGATAGACGACAGATGCGCACTTTGGGAAGGTCTGTTTTTGGGACAAAGGCTCCTTAGGGGGGCGCCCCGCAGCCCGCCTCCCGCGGCAAAATTGGTTTTCAAATTCCCTGGCCCTCTCGTGCCGACATAAATCCCGGGAAAGCAAAATTTAGGGCGCCCGGGGAAAAGGGTTTTTAGAAGGGGGCCCGGGGAAAATGCCTGCGAGTAAAACCCCTTTTGGGTTTGACCGGTAAAAAAATGACGCGCTTCCTTATCGCCTCTCTCCTCCCCCGAGGCCTCGCGCTGACGTCACCACAGAGGCTCCCCGGGGGAACGTCCCCAAAGCGGGCCCTTTCCCGGGGCGTGTCCCCGCTGCCCTTAAACCCCCGCGAAGGACGTCACTGCGAGCTCGACTAAACTTCCGGCATCCCTGGGGTACCAGACGTTTTCGTTTAAAAAGATGGTTTTCTGCGACCGAAACCACAAATCGCGTCACCGCTCGCTAGGGCCCGGGAAATTAATTCTCGTTTATTTCTATGATAATTTTTTCGTATAATAATACGGAATACTGATCCCAAATTACTCCCAAATATATTCTAGAAAATGATGAACTCGTTAAAACTGACAGTACTACAGCAGAGCAATGAAAAAGCTTCAGCAATGGACACGGAGCAATTTTAAAATCAGAAGCTAAATTGGGGGTTGGGATAAAAAGTTAAACCTAATAAGCGAGAAAAACAAGAAGTGATAATAAAAAAAACTAAAAAAGCAAATGAGGGGAAAACTCAATTAAAATCATAAAAGTTAAAATGAAGCTCAAAACAAAAAATTGAGTAAAATTCTTAGAAGAAAATGGGGGAAAAAGACCAGGAAAAAGAAGAGAGAGAGAAGAGAGAAGGAAAAGAGAGGGGGAAAGGGGAGAGAGGGAAAAAAAGAAGAGAGAGAGAGAGGGGAGAAGAAGGGGGAGAAGAGAGAGATGGGATAAAATTGAAATGTCCCATGAATTAGTTAAATTTAAAATGCCTTTTAGATTAACCAAATTATCATGGAATTTCAGAAACAAGGTTGATTAGAATAGGGCTGAAATGGGGGAAAAAAAATTTTATTAAATTTTTTAAATTTAAAAAACAAAAATTTTAAAGGAAAATTTTAAAAGGGAAAAATAGGTTTAAACCCCTTTACACAAAATATAGAAATAAGGACTAAAAAAATGAGCCTATTAGAGACCATTGATACATTCCATGGCAAAAAGAATGTCCCCGTCCCCAAAAGATGTTTGAACCCCGAAAAAGGGATACCAGAAACCAAAGGGAAATGATTCAAGCTACTGGAGAGGACTTGTCTTCTAAACAAAATAATCACATTCTCAACAAACATTGAAGGATTTCGTTTGTTTGTCTTCGTATTTATAGGGGAGGACATGCACAACTTAACATCTGTCTGCTTCGAGCCCCCATCATGGAAACTACGTTGAATAAGCATAAAAGACATAAAAAGAAAAATAACCTGAAATAGGTAAAATTCTTAATAAAACCTGCCTGTTTTCAGAAGGCTCAGTTACCATTCTTCGCTTCAGTTTGTTTGCGTCGGGGAATTAATATTTTGCTCCTTTCTCAATAGCTTCCTCTACTCTTTACTCGAATACTGATTTTAGTTGCGTGTCGATACTAGAAAATATTTGCATATAAGGTCCGTGCCAACATATGTGTGGCCGTAAAATACACCAGACGTTGACGAAAATTACTTTGTTCTGCGTCGAACATCGTCAATGTAATGTATGTGTTTTCTAGTATCACACAAGCTAGAAGAGTCTTTTTACATACGCCTAATGTGTAAATGTAAATGTGTTGTTCCGTTAACACACAACTGTAATATACGGCTGCTATCGTAAATTCTTTTGCAAAACACTTAAGAACATGGGAGTTTGTTTACTATCTTTTACTTTAATTAACATTCTTATTCTACTCTTGTCAAGGGACTGAATGTCTTGCTATTGTATTGATTCTTCTAGTGTTTTGTTTATAATTCTAATCAATTTCTTGATTTCATATTAATTAAGTGGCTGACCTGAGCTGTATGAAATATTATTCAGCCTACATAAAATAAAACTCAGTGAAACCCATAAAATACTGTTTAAATCAATAATTGGGACTATTTGAATATATATATATATATATATATATATATATATATATATTAATATATATATATATATATTTAAATTGTATAAACATGAATGTTCTCTTAAGTACGTGAAAAGGGGGAATGAATCATTTCTTTATATGAAAATATCACACCAAATCATAAAGGACAAGTAATCACATTTGAAAGGTTAAGAAAGAAGTCATTAGAACGAGAAACAATCAACCCTAAATAACAAGTCCGAAAGAAGGATTTCCCGTTTATCCTTAGCCGTGAACATTTGTTAAGATGTCAAAAGAAACGAAAAGCAGACTAAACACAATGAAAGACTGTAGAATCAGAAAAAAGGGGAAGATCGTACAGTTTTCTAACAAATCGTAAAGAAGCAGTTTTATTGACGGACTCATCTCTTGTCCAGGGATATGGCCCCAAGACACGTCACGTGCAGTTATGGCCCATTCATACCTTGTGTTTTTTTCCCTTTGTATCTTAAAAACCTAGATTTATAGGTTTGGTGACTGAAATTCTCTTTACCCATTTTTTAAATAGACTACCTTTTCTTGTGTTAAAATTGAACAGGTCCTACCATCCTTTAAAACGGTTACTTTATCTTGTCTCATACGACGTACTCACATGGGCCCGCTGGAGTTTTGTGCAACTGACACCCTTGGCCTAGTGAGTCAAACGTCAGAGGAGGCACACCACATGGATCAATTATGAGCCTTTACTGCTTAGTTTA
>NC_051387.1:62696872-62699372 GCF_015228065.2 Penaeus monodon
GTATTGTGGGTTTTTCTTCCATTGTATCAGCACGGAAGTGTTTCTCCATTCATATATATATATATATATATATATATATATATATATATATATATATATATATATACATACATATATATATATATATATATAGGCCGCGGTGGCCGAGTGGTTAGAGCATCGGACTCAAGACTGGCACGACGGCAATCTGAGTTCGAGGGTTCAAGTCACCGGCCGCGCGTTGTTCCAATGGGCAAGGAACTTCACCTCGTTTGCCTACCTAGAAGGGGTGGCCGCCGGGCCCAATTCATGTGGCCCCAAGCCCGGATAAAATAGAGAGAATGATTACCAACCCGGCACTTCCGTGGAAAAAAGGAACTGGGCCCCTACACGTACTCACTCCAAGGCATCACAGCATAAAACACAATTAAGTATAGCTGGGCCCACAGGCGGCTAAAAACTGAACCTCCGTAAAAAAAAAAAAAAAAAAAATTTATATTATATATATAAAAAAAATAATATTATATTATATATATATATATATATATGTATGTGGGGTTTGTGGTGTGTGTGGTGTGTGTGTGTGTTGTGTGTGTGTGTGTGTAGGTGTGTGATGTGTTGTGTGTGTGTGTGTGTGTGAGTATGCACACACACACCATAGCAAAGCGCTTCATAGAGTATGCAAGTTCACCATAACTGCGCGTTTACTTTTTTATTTCGCGAACTCTCAATATTTCACTAGTAGTTTCGCTGCATCTGTGTGATGCCCAAGTGAAAAGCAGGGAATCACGACAGGTCCTTGACGCCAAACGCGGCTGGTGACGCAGAGTCGTTTGTACTAAAAGTCATCAAAGGTGATTTCTGCAGTACAGTGGAAACGGCATTTGTGTGCCGATAAGGCCAAACAGTCCCAGTGCCAAGGTTCACTCCGGTCACCAAACTTTTAGTCTAAAGGCGCAGAGACGCAGGGGTCTAGCGCTCCGCTACGATCGCTCGCCGATACTCAGCACAGTCGCTCCGCCGGCTGTCAGCGGCCCTTCAGACAGCCTTTGCGCCGGGCGTACCCATACGCAGAATCGGCAGCTATCGCCGAGGCCCCGCACATGTCCGCTTTGGACTTGGGTCAATATTGCTCGCCGGTGAAATAGTCCAATTACTCGTTGAAATCTTCAAAGTTGCGAAAGTTTGGCGTTTAATTGTCTCTGAGAGGAGGAGCCGTGCGAATGCTGCATGCGGCGTCTGTAGGATGTTTATGTGTGTGACCCTGTGAGCGATTCTGAGTGTGGATGCCTTTTCACGTACATTTGATTAACTAGTATATAATTCACAAATTGTTGTTCTTCCATCCCTCTATCCCTCTAGACTTCCTTTTCTCTTTTCGGCTTCTAACGTAGCGCCTCTTACACTTTGTAGCCTCGTAGATTCTTCTCTGATACCCTGAGACAGTTATGTTGCCCTTCATGATAATCCATAGCCCAACAGGTGCTGCCTCGCGTCCGCTGGTGTGAATCTGCCAGTAACCAAGAGCATGGTCCTCTTAGCCATAATTGTTTTATGTATATATATATATATATATATATATATATATATATATTATATATATATATATATATATATATATTTATATGTGTGTGTGACATAATTTTAGGTAAATCGAGCCTAGATACGATGAAGTTCCTTGGGCAAGGAACTTCATCTCGATTGCCTATTTGGCCACTGGGTGGCCAAGCCAGCCCAAGTCAGTGCTGGTCCCAAGCCCGGATAAATAGAGAGAATGGCTACCTTAAAGGTACCACCTGCACTCTCGTGGAAAGGAACTGGGGACCCTACCACGTACTCTCTTCAAGATCATCACAACATGAAAACTACAATTAAGTATCATGCTGTGACCACGGCCGCTCAAACATGAGCCTATACCGTTGAAAAAGAAAAAGAAAGAAAAAAAAAAAAAAAAAAAAAATATATATATATATATATATATATATATATATATATATATATATATATATATATATATATATATATATATATATATATATATAACCATGTGTGTGTTTGTAATTATGTACGTATGTAAATTTCAAGACGCTTGTCCCGCGAGACGGCTTTCACCCGCCGAGACAAGTGTGTTGCCGTATGTTGCAGCGTCAGACACCTGAGCCTCGGTACTTTATCTTGGAATATATACAACGCTCCTGCAGCACTCGCAGGTTTATGTATTGCATCTTCCACGTCGCTTCTAATCATACATCACATTCTGCATCTAGCTTGACGTCTCGTTCAATATGTATTGTACCATTTGATACATACTGCAGATCATGTTGCACCGTATGGCCTGGCCAGACCCACGTGTGCTGCTCTGATAACGTTTCCTCAAACAAATAAGTCTAAGCCTACAGCACTAACTCGGCCTGACTGAAAAAGTGGGCAAATGATAAAATAAAGGGATTCCTTCCAAGAGCTCCCAGACGGGAAACGATAAAATATTTGAGATAGATTTCCTCCATCGTTACATTAATGT
>NC_051387.1:62724372-62731872 GCF_015228065.2 Penaeus monodon
ATCGAATGTGTAAGTCGTAAAGAAAGGTACAGTAAGCCTGAATTTCTCAAAACTTTACATTAGCTAATCACCTGCTCATTATGATGGCTAAAGTACAAGCCTAGGTTTAATCTCTGATCCTTCATCTCAATGAAATCTTGGCAATGGACTAAAAGGTGGATTACTGTACATCTCATAATTTCAATTTCACTAGTAATGAATTTCATATTGTCCTCATTTGCCTGCTCATAAACCCCTTTTATCAACGTTGTTTGGGTAATTGTTATTGTATTATAACTAGAGCAGTAAAGGCTCAATAATTGATCCATGTGGTGTGCCTCCTCTGACGTTTGACTCACTAGGCCAAGGGTGTCAGTTGCACTAACTCCAGCGGGCCCATGTGAGTACGTCGTATGAGACAAGATAAAGTAACCGTTTTAAAGGATGGTAGGACCTGTTCAATTTTTAACACAAGAAAAGGTAGTCTACTTAAAATGGGTAAAGAGAATTTCAGTCACCAAACCTATAAATCTAGGTTTTTAAGATACAAAGGGAACAAACACAAGGTATGAATGGGCCATAACTGCACGTGACGTGTCTTGGGGCCATATCCCTGGACTAGAGATGAGTCCGTCAATCAACTGCTTCTTTTACGATTTGTTAGAAAACTGTACGATCTTCCCATTTTTTCTGATTCTACAGTCTTTCATTGTGTTTAGTCTGCTTTTCGTTTCTTTTGACATCTTAACAAATGTTCACGGCTAAGGATAAACTCCTTCTTTCGGACTTGTTATTTAGGGTTGATTGTTTCTCGTTCTAATGACTTCTTTCTTAACCTTTCAAATGTGATTACTTGTCCTTATGATTTGGTGTGAGATTTTCATATAAAGAAATGATTCATTCCTCCTTTCACGTACTTAAGAGAACATTCATGTTTATACAATTTAAATATATATATATATATATATATATATATATATATATATATATATATATATATATATTCAAATAGTCCAATTATTGATTTAAACCAGTATTTTATCGGTTCACTGATGTCTTATTTTATGTAGGCTGAATAATTTTTCATACAGCTCAGGTCAGCCACTTAATTAATATGAAATCAAGAAGAAATTGATTAGAATTATAAACAAAACACTAGAAGAATCAGTACAATAGCAAGACATTCAGTCCCTTGACAAGAGTAGAATAAGAATGTTAATTAAAGTAAAAGATAGTAAACAAACTCCCATGTTCTTAAGTGTTTTGCAAAAGAATTTACGATAGCAGCCGTATATTAGTTGTGTGTTAACGGAACAACACATTTACATTTACACATTAGGCGTATGTAAAAAGAATCTTCTAGCTTGTGTCATACTAGAAAACACATACATTACATTGACGATGTTCGACGCAGAACAAAGTAATTTTCGTCAACGTCTGGTGTATTTTACGGCCACACATATGTTGGCGCGGACCTTATATGCAATTATTTTCTAGTATCGACAAGCAACTAAAATCAGTATTCGAGTAAAGAGTAGAGGAAGCTATTGAGAAAGGAGCAAAATATTAATTCCCCGACGCAAACAAACTGAAGCGAAGAATGGTAACTGAGCCTTCTGAAAACAGGCAGGTTTTATTAAGAATTTTACCTATTTCAGGTTATTTTGCTTTTTATGTCTTTTATGCTTATTCAACGTAGTTTCCATGATGCGGCTCGAAGCAGACTGATGTTAAGTTGTGCATGTCCTCCCCTATACATACGAAGACAAACAAACGAAAATCCTATCAATGTTTGTTGAGAATGTGATTATTTTGTTTAGAAGACAAGTCCTCTCCAGTAGCTTGAATCATTTCCCTTGTTTCTGGTATGCCTTTTCTGTGTTCTACATCGTTTAGGACTGGACATTCTTGTTTGCCACTGGTAATGTATCAATGGTCTCTCATAGGCTCATATGTTTTAGTCCTTGCTCTCTATATTTTGTGTCAAGGGTTACCTATATTGCTTTTAAATTTCCTTAATATTTGTGTTTTTAATTAACCATTAATCAAAGTTTTTTTCCCTATTTCAGCCCTATTCTAATCAACCTTCGTGTCAATGCTTCATGATAGTTTTGGTCTAATCTGAAGGCACTATTAAAGTTAACTAATTCATCGACATTTCAATCTTATCCCATCTCTCTCTCTCTCTCTCTCTCTCTCTCTCTCTCTCTCTCTCTCTCTCTCGTTCTCTCTCTCTCTCTCTCTCTCTCTCTCTCTCTCTCTCTCTCTCTCTCTCTCTCTCTCTCTCTCTCTCTCTCTCTCTCTCTCTTTTCCTGGTCATTTTCTCCATTTTCTTCTACAGAATATACTCAATGTTTTGATTGAGCTTCATCTTACATTTTATGATTTTAATTGAGTTTCTGCCCTCATTTGCTTTGTTAGTTTGTTTTATTATCACTTCTTGATTTCTCGCTTATTAGTGTTAACTATTTATGCCAACCCACCAATTAGCTTCTGATGTTAATTGCTCCGTGTCCATTGCTGAAGCTTTTTCATTGCTCTGCTGTAGTACTGTCAGTATAACTGAGTTCATCATTTACTAGAATTATATTGTAGTAATTGGTATCAGTATTCCGTATTTATTCATACGAACTTATCATAGAGTAAGCGAGAATAATTCCATGTCCCTAGCGAGCGGTGACGCGATTTGTGGTTCGGTCGCCAGATACCATCTTCTAACGAAGCGTCTGGTACGCAGGCATGCCGTGAAGTCAGTCGAGCTCGCAGTGACGTCCTTCGCTGAGTTAAGACAGCGGTGACATCGCCCGGAAGGTCTGCTATGTGGGGACGTTCCCCGGAGAGCCTCATGTGGTGACGTCAGCGCGAGGCCTCGGCGAGGAGAGAGGCGATAAGGAAGCGCGTCATTTTTCACCGGCTCACCAATATGGCTTCACTCGCAGGCATTTTCCCGGCCTCCTTCTAAGCCTTCCTCGGGCGCCATAAATTTTGCTCCGGTATTCATGTCGGTCCACGAGAGCCGAGGCAATTTGACACCATTAGCCGCGGGAGGCGACTGCGGACGCCCGCTAAGGAGCCTTTCGTCCAAGAACAGACCTTCCGACGTGCAGCATCTCGTCGTCTATCGTGTTCCTCCACTCGCCGCTCGCCCCTCCGTCGTCGCCTCCAGCAGCCGGCACCGTCGTCGCTGTTCAGGCGGCGCTCACGCACGCACGCCCGGGAGGCAAAATTTCGCTTGAAATTAGCATCGAAGATAAGTCATTCGTGCAAATGAGTTCGGGGAAGTCTAAAAAAAATTGTCACTCTCCATATACACACACACACAATATATATATATATATATATATATATATATATATATATATATATATATATATATATATATATATATAGAGAGAGAGAGAGAGAGAGAGAGAGAGAGAGAGAGAGAGAGAGAGAGATAACGCATTTTGCAAAAGGCTACGCCTTATCGAAAGGATGACGTGTTCGAGAATACATTCACGAATACTCGTTACATTACAGTAATATATGTATATATATATATATATATATATATATATATATATATATATATATATATATATATATATATATATATATATATATATGTATGTATATATATTTATGGGGCCGCGGTGGCCGAATGGTTAGAGCGTCGGACTCAAGACTGTCACGACGGCAATCTGAGTTCGAGGGTTCGAGTCACCGACCGCCGCGTTGTTTCCCTTAGGCAAGGAACTTCACCTCGATTGCCTGCCTAGCCACTGGGGGACCAAGTCAGCCCAAGTCAGTGCCGGGTAAATAGAGATGGTGACTCGGAAAAAAAAAAAAAAAAAAAAAAAAAAAAAAAAAAAAAAAAAAAACACCGGGCGGAAGGCAATGGCAAACCACCGCTCTAAATTGCCAAGAAAAATCATGGAAGCCCATGATCGTCAAGGCCGCGGTGGCCGAATGGTTAGAGCGTCGGACTCAAGACTGTCACGACGGTAATCTGAGTTCGAGGGTTCGAGTCACCGACCGCCGCGTTGTTTCCCTTGGGCAAGGAACTTCACCTCGACTGCCTACCTAGCCACTGGGTGGCCAAGCCAGCCCAAGTCAGTGCTGGTCCCAAGCCCGGATAAAATAAGAGAGAATGATTACCTAAAAAGGTAACACCGGCACTCTCCGTGGAAAGGAACTGGGGACCCTACCACGTACTCACTCCAAGAGCATCACAACGTGAAAACTGCAATTGAGTATCATGCTGTGACCACGGCGGCTCAGACATGAACCTACCGTTAAATGATGATGATATATATAATATATATATATATATATATATATATATATATATATATATATATATATATGTGTGTGTGTGTGTGTGTGTGTGTGTGTGTGTGTGTGTGTGTGTATGTGTGTGTGTGTGTGTGTGTGTGTGTGTGTGTGTGTGTGTGTGTGTGTATATATATATATATATATATATATATATATATATATATATATATATATATATATATATATATATATATATATATATATATATATATATATATATGTGTGTGTGTGTGTGTGTGTGTGTGTAAGAGAGTAGATGTGAAGAGCGAAGTTATGAGAGAACGTAAGAGCGCAAAGGAAAAGCGCCCGTGTGGATGAGCGGATGAGTCGGAGTGTGCGTGAGTCGCGTATGAATGAAATCTAAACCAACGGAGATTCATATTTGTTAACTCTTATAAGGAATGCTACACTATATGTTATTTATTATTTATCATCTATTATTCATTATCAATTTAACATTTAAATATTTGAATTAGCAAATGATAGGTATTAGTGATAGGGACTCGTGACCAACATTTTAATGTAATAATGCATAGTGACCAACACAAGAATAATACAGAGGAAATAAGCAATATAGCAATAAGGTGGTGAAAGTAAGAAATTGAAACACAAAAAGATGGAAAAATAATTAGATAAGTCAATAACCGTCACAGTTAATGAGGGGGGGGGGGGTGTTCCCTGAAAACACACACCCTGACTCTAGCCCTCGGACAGAGGAGACGTGACTTGTGTGCCCACCCGAGGGGGTATTGTGCTGAGAGACAACTGAGCCTCGGTAAGGATGTTATTTCATATTAACAGCTGTTTAAGTAAAGAAAAGTGAAGTAAAATAAACTGGCGTAAGGCGAATGGAAGTGACATTGAAAAGTCAATATCTAATGAGAGTGTATACAGGGATCAAGACCGGACGCAGAGATAGGCTGCCCTGCCTGCTGGCCGCTGCCCTGCCTGCTGGCCGCTGCTTGCTTGGCGGCCGCCGCCTTGCCTGCTGGCCGCCGCCTTGCCTGCTGGCCGCTGCCTTGTCTCCTAGCCGCTGCCTTACCTGCTAGCTGGCCGCTGTCTATCTGTCTGCAGCTATCTGTCTATCTACCATACCATTATTTATATGTTGTGAGTGTTGTGTTGGTCATGCCATTTAGAGTAGGATTATATATGTGTATATTCTGGTTAAAATGTTCTGGTGTTTCCATTATCTTCCGCAAGTGAACAAATGAGCTATAAGTAAAAGGTGAACCACGGAGAAGGTGCAAGGACTGGTAAAGGGCCCAGGCCAGTCGTTAAATAATCAACAAACTGAAATTAGCCGCCTTCACCACACACACACCCCCACACACACACACACACACACACACACACACACACACACATATATATATATATATATATGTATATATATATATATATATATATATATATATATATATATATATATATATATATATATATATATATATATATATATACGGAAAATGTGTGCGTGTCCGTTCTTGTAAGTGTAAGTGTACAAGTATTTCAATAATCTCCTCATTCGCGAGAGAAAAACACAGAAGTGCATTTAGACACTGATGACAGATATTGCAATCCGCCACTTAGGATAAGGTGCAAATGGCGCCAGAGTGGCCGTTAGGGAGAGTTAGGCGCCCATACGCCGCTCCTTACGAGCACTTTCCTCCGCCGACTTGTTGCTCGCCACATTCTCCGCAGTCATCGCTTCGGCGAAACGGGCCGCCTCCTCCACTGCCGCCCTTTTTATATTTCTTACTGTATATATATATATATATATATATATATATATATATATATATATATATATATATATATGTGTGTGTGTGTGTGTGTGTGTGTGTGTGTGTGTGTGTGTGTGTGTGTGTGTTGTGTTAATTCATGAAATCACTGTTTCACTCGGGGATTTCGTGAAATATCCAGGAAATTCACGAAATCCCTGAAATACTATCTTTGCTTTTACACTATCTTACTGGATGGCCATGAAATCGGAAAACATATTTTGATTTTTTTTTTCGATTGATGCCCATGAGTTGCTTTATATTGGTATTGTATCCCTAACTAGTTGGGTTATTACATAAGTTTAAGCGAATGGTAAGACACTCTACCGTGTTGATACTATGGTAGAAAAACCCACAATGTAAAACTAGATTAAAACTGTATAGTGCTATGTACATACACTTCTTCTCATACCATCCTCTCCATGCAAAGAGAGGTGTTGCCTCTCGCATCTGTGACCCCCAGTACCTGGATGGAGACTTCCTGCGTCCAGTGGCCAAGGGTGTTGTGGTGCGTCCTATCCTCAGCAAGGAATTTGCATCTAGGGGACAGGTTGATTTGACTGACCTGCAATCAAAGCCACACTCCAACTTTAAATGGATCATGGTGTACCAAGACCATCTCACCAATTTCTGCATTCTTCGTCCTCTTCAAACCAAACGTGCTGCAGAGATTGCCTTCCAGTTTGTAGATATCCTCCTTCTCATGGGTACCCCTGCTGTTCTTCAAAGTGATAATGGCTCAGAGTTCACACCCAGAGTGATTACTGAGCTAAAAGAAATATGGCCAAGTCTCACCAAGGTTCATGGGAAGCCCCGTTATCCACAAAGTCAGAGTTCTGTGGAACGTGCGAATGGTGACATTAAGGATATATTAGTTACCTGGCTTGCAGACAATAATTCACAAGACTGGTCAGCTGGTATCAAGTGTGTTCAGTTCCAGAAAAGGGATAAAGTGCTCTCCATACTCTGCTATCTTTGCTATGTCCAAACTCCTCAGATACTTCAAGATCACCAAGACCAAATTCAGAAACGTAGAGTGGAAGCATACAGGGGGCAGGTATCCCAAGCTGAGAGAATGGTCAAACGTAATCGCTTAGACTTTAAAGTTGGTGAGCCTGGTGACAATGTTGCTGTCCCAGTTCCAGCTGTAGATCGTGGTAGAGGAGATCCGCGAAATATCCTGGGTGTTGTTGTCAGCAGAGATTTGGACAATGACCAGTATAAGATCGCTGTGAAGTCGGGGGTTCTAAAGGGCCAGTATTCTAGAGACCAATTTGACCTCTGCCCCCACCGTTTACTGACAGAAGGTGACGTAAATCAGGATACTGTTTGAGAATCTTTTATTGCACAAACTGCATGTGGTGGTCAGGGATTCACTAGATGCAACTGTAGTGGTCTGAAGAAATGTACAACTGACAGATGT
>NC_051387.1:62741872-62749372 GCF_015228065.2 Penaeus monodon
GCGATAGGAAGAATAGGTAGAGTAGGCTGGTACCAGTCATGTAAATTTGTAAGGACTAAATTAAAGGTCTTTGTCATACGTGGGGGAAGTTGACTTACTTGTAAAACGATGAGCTATTAGAGTTAAGAGTGTCTATTTCACTAAAAACCTACATATAATACTATCGCCTACGCAGAAGTAGATGGCTGTGAGTCAGGTGCTAAGTAGAAGCTCTTGGTGAGGGTCTCGTGGGGAGGTGGTTAGAGCTGAGAGCAGATGCAGGGACGCGGGCGTGGTGGGGATGAGGAGGAGGAGGGGTCATCCAGAACTTCCACTTCCAAAGGGGAGGGCGAGAGGTCGTTTTGGGGACAGCAGACTGACCTCCTCCCAGTTTGTTTGCTACCGACGGCAATGGAACATGCTGTTAGCCAGTGAGTAGAGCTATCCATTCAGCTTGGAATTCTGCACGCATATGGCTGTATTACAGTGATTCAGAAACGTGCATTGATAGTGTTTGCTCTATTTGTTTTTGGAGGGAGTGACGTTGGACATTAGGAACTTGGAAAAACCAACAGAAATCGGGGGGAACTCAAAATGTCTGTAGATTTTAAAATGGTTGATGAGACTTCTTTTTGATTCCTTGTCCGGAGTAGGGTATGAAGCTGTGAATGTGACGGCCTCTTGCTACCCCGGTCATGAGAAATGTCTAAATTCCGTAGCTTGTGAAATCACTTAACTTGTCTGAGTAAACCCATAACTGTGTTGAAAGAATATAATGTTTCCTGTTACCGGATGTATCGCAAGTAAAGTTCGATTTTCTTGAAATGTACATTGACCACTATGGCATTCACTGAAAACACGTAGAGTCCACTGCACAGCAATTGCATAGCCTAAGTTAATAGGATATTGCAGAAGAGCAGAATAACGGTGAGGCAAAAAGCGGCCTTGGATGCTCATGATCGGCGATTACACGTTCCGTCTATTACGGTGGCAGGTCAATCGTGTAAGTAGATGAATGGGGGCATCTTACTATTTTGGGTTCTGGTGTCTTATCTCTTAGGAGAGTGTTTGTTGTGGGTGGAGTACAAAGGTTAGCTAGTGTTGGATAGCGAATGTCGGAGATCAAACGGGGGAGCATTTAGGCCGGTAGGCTCCCAGTCGTGCTAAGAACTGGCTAGTCCTATGTGCTGCTGCTAGTTGTTGGTTCTGCTGGAGATCGGGGGAATGCGAGGGGACGAGGGGAGCCCATGTCCAATGAGCGCTGACATGGACTGTGGACATGATGTGACCCAAACCTGGGAAAGTACGCTGAAATCAGTTGCGGGGTCGTGCTGCTACAATGTGGTTGTGTGTGTGTGTGGGGAATGTTTGCTTTGTATAAATGCTGTGTGTGTGGTTTGAGTGTGTGGATGTTTTGTTGTGTATGTTGTTTGTCCCTATGAAGCTCCATTCATTAATACAAAGTAACATCTATTCCTCCTCGAGCTCCCGCCCTCAAAACACCACACAAAAAAAATCACTTTCCCAATGTGATTATTCAGAATTAGAAAGAACTTATTATTTTGATTAGTTAATTTTTACATCGTTTTATATCTCGTGTCTAAGACTTGTGGATGACATTTGTATACGTAATCGAGGCAAACGTATTTGAGAATGTGTTTCAGATTATTCTCCCGTTTTCACAAGTAATTCTTTCTGTGTATACATATTTCCGTCTCTCTCTCTCTCTCGCTCTCTATCTCTCTCTCTCTCTCTCTCTCTCTCTCTCTATCTATTTAATATATATATATATATATTCATTATTAATATTAGATATATATATATATATATATATCTGCTCTTATCATTTGTTTATCAATCTACCTCTTATTCTTTACAATCTTTATCTGTTCTATTTATATATCCTATCTATCAAAAAAACATCAAAGCTTATCATTTTTATTTTTTATTGTTATTCAGCTAGATCGTCAGGTCTGATGATATTCAGTTTCTTCTTCATACAAAATCATTGTAACCATTCAGTCATCAAATCAGGCATTCACTGGTTTAATATACAATGCGCTACGCCCATTCTTCGAATCAGGCATATGCTTAATTCGGGTTAATTGTGGAACCTTTCGTTTTTGTTTGCTTTTGGTATTTTCGGTTTCGTGAGAACAATGCAATCGTGCCTCCATAAGATGAAAAATCCGATATAGGTCAAAATTTCAAACTAGATGATTGGGTTCATCAAATAAAATTGTTATTAAATAATGGGCCCATAATCAGTTGTGGAAAAATGTTGCCCCCCCCCGTCCGAAAAAATGGAGCTCTGACAACGACATTGTGATCCAACAATATGCTTTAAACACCAAAAAACCATTATCTCGGACTATTGTAATTATACAATCGTGGTAGACTAAAGTTTTTTTAAAGAACAAACTTGTAGTTTACAGGGTTTCCAATAGGTTGCACGTAATAGCCCCAGGAGCCCCGAGGGAAGACAAAATGAAACGTAAGCAACATTACAGGCATATACGAAAACACCACTTTTGTAATAAACAATAAAAAACTCCTGTTACGGAGATATTCAGCGATCAGACTATATCCTCACGCTTTGTATTACAGAATATACAAATACACACACAAACAAATCAAATATAATCATGTTACATATATATGCAACATATGTGTGTGTGTTGTGTGTGTGGTGTGTGTAGTCCGTGGTGGTGTCTAGGTGCATTGATATGTCTATATATATCATATATATATATATATATATATATCTATATATATTCTACTATATATATATATATATATGTATATATATTTATCTTATATATATACATACTATATAATATATATATATTATATATATATATATATCTTATATATCAGATATATTAATATATATTACATATTATGTACATGTATATGTATATGTGTGTGTGGCAATATACACATAAATGTCTCTCATCTATTCTATTATTTATAGATGCATATGAATTATATATATATATATATATTATATATTATCTATATATTATATTATATATATATATTTATATTATGTGTGTGTGTGGTGTGTCGTGTGTGTGTGTGTGGGTGTGTGTGGTGTGTGTGTGTGTGTGTGTGTGTTTTCTTTGAACAGCCATTCATTCCACTGCAGGACATGGGCCTCTAACAATTCAGTACTGAGAGGTTATATGGCAGTGCAACCCTGCTGATGGAGGCATTTCCTAATCAACCGCGGTTTGTGCCGGCGGTGACTTCCCCTACGACACATGCGCCACAAGGACGATATGTCGTTTTCCTAGGTAGCAATCGAGGTGAATTCCTTGCCAAGGAGCAACGCGCCGGGCGGTGACTCGAACCCTCGAATCTAGATTGCCGTCGGACAGTCTGAGTCTTATGCTTAACCACTCGGCCACCGGGGCCTATATATGTAATATATGTATGTATATGTATATATATATATATATATATAAATATATATAGTTATATATCTATAGGTGTGTGTTGTGTGGTTGTGTGTGTGTGTGTGTCGCAGCGCGCGTGTATAGATAATATATATCATAATTTATATATATAGATATATAGTAATATAATATATATATATATATATATATATATATATATATATACACATATGTATGTTGTATACATTCTATCTATCTATCATCTATCTAGCTATCTAATATATATGTGTGTTCGTGTTGTGTCGCGTGTTATTCTGTGTGTGTGCGGGCGTTGGGTTTTTCTAAATACATGTGTGTTCTCGTGTGTGTATGTGTGTGTGTTCTCGTGTGTGTGTGTGCTGTGTGTGTGTGTGTGTGTGTGTGTGGTGTGCTGTGTGTGTGTTTGTGTTGTGGTAATGCGCTGTTATAAAAACAATATATATATATCTATATTATATATATATATATAATTAAATACATATATATGTGTGTGTGGTGGTGTGTGTGTGTTGTGTGTGTGTGGTGTGTGTGTAAGCGACACGTGAGTTGGGAGCACCACTGCCAGATTAAGCGAAAAGTGGCCACGCAGCCACCAGAATATGAGTGACACGAGAGATTAGAAGCACGCGTTACTAGATGTGAGCGAGACGAGAGAGGACTATGGGTGGAGAGTGAACAAAATGGGCTTCTAGCTTGTTGTTTATTCTTGACGGAAAGATATGAGGACCCCCCCCCCGAGAGACCCCCGGTGTCCCCGGGTGGAGGACGAGGTGGGGAGATGGACCCGCTACTGAAGTTGCACTGAGGTGCAACCATTCAGTAGCGAGGAGGGTCATTCGTCTCAGAAGCTGAAATATAAGTGATACCAGTCCAGTAAAAGGCTAAGGAGGATGATGATGATATGTTTGTCAATCACTTGCAAGAAAAAATGAGAGCGTAATAGAATAATTTGTCACAAGAAGGGCTTCCGGTCTAAGTAAGGGTTAATTGGCCTTGGACTGTGGGTAAGGATTAGCCGAGTTCAATAAGGTACCATATATTGAAGATAGAATAAATTAATCGGATAAGAATTCCCATATCTTTGGGGTAAGTAGGCAAGTATATATGCTTCGAACACATAGGCAGCTGGCCTGAACTTAATTCAACAGTGAGCTCTCGGCGTTCAATAGTATGAGCGTAAGTGATCGGCGGCCATCAGGATTTCTTCGTTACGGCAAGAGCCGGGTTAAAATTTCAATTGCGGTTGGAAAATCAACAGTGAGCGTCTCGGCGCTCAATCGTATGAGCGTAATTCTCGGTGCGGTGGGCGCAGGGTTCCTTCGTTTTACGGCCAGAGCCGGGGCTTAAAAATTAAACTTGCGGCGGTTGTAACCGAGTAAGCTATATAAAGAATGGTGTCTCAATGTCGTGCCATTATTTGCAACTGGAGACATACCCTCCGTAATATTCACCAAACCTAAACTAAAGAAGCATCAACTATAGCTTTCCTGAGGAAATATATCGAACTTCAAGAAGGACGTGGTAAAAGAGATTGCGGTTCAGTTAATAGTCATAGGGATGGCACATAGTAAAATACGCAATCTTAGAGTGAATCCGAGTAAAGTTGAAGCAGTAGATAATAAGAAGATAGTCAGGTGATCGAATCTACGTTTAGGGAACGAGCACGCACAGACTAGCACGGCGGTATGAAGAAACAATATAAAGAACGACTATAGAGTTTATACACAGAATAGAACAATTACGCAAGAACTAATGAAGTGATTACTAATAGGAATAACATATTAAGAGACAAAAAATAGATAATTTCATTAATTCGAACAATAAACATGAAATATGAGAGCAGCCAAACATATCAAAAAATAAATAAAATCGAAGGTACTCATTCGTTCTAAGAGAAATGATATATGCCAAATTGTGCGATCTGAGGATAAAAATTATAATAGACAGAAAAAATACTAACCCCATACTCAATTACGGGATGGTTAGGACTGGGGAATGAGGTTGTGAAGTGAGGGTGCGTGTCACTTAGGTTTGATCTCAGGTGTGTGTGTTGAAAAAAACAAATGGTTGACAGGGACTAGTTACTAGAGTTAGTTAGTGTGCGTTCGTTAGAGTGGCGTGTACTGAATTTGAAAGAGGCAACTTGTATGCAAAGGTGTGAGTGGTTATAGGGAGGGCAATAGTTTGAACTCTGGCACAATAGGTACACTTACTTTTATAGTTAAAACGCGGAAGATTGTTGGTGCGGATAGAATGACGATATCCTGGCTGTGTTGACGAGGGTTCGCGACGAATTTAGCGAGGCAGGGGGAGCAGATTGACGAGTGTGGCGGCGTTAGAGTGCGAGGATAACATCTGCAGCGACTTCCGTCAGGTAGGGTTCGCACAGGCGGATGTGCGTCAGCACGCGAAGTAGTAGGACAGAAATGTGTGGGTAGCGTGATCGAAGAGGACTGGGAGCGTGGGCTGGGCCGTTAAAAAGAGGGCGGGGAGGCAACTCGCGTCGATCGGCAACAGCGTCGGCCGAGGAGCGACGGTGGTAGGCGAATATGCGTTAGGCGTTGTGAGGTTACTGGAATACCAACTGCCATCAGATGAGCGAAACCGGGTGGGAGCACCACTTCGCCAGATGTAGCGAAGTGGCACCGCATGCCACCCAGAAAATGAGTGACAAGAGAGTTAGGAGCACCCGCGTCACTAGAGGGTGGCGATGACGGATGAGAGGGACTTGGGTGGTTGAGTGAAAAGGGCTAGCTTGATGGTTTATTCTGACGACAGATATGAGATCCCCCCAGCGAACCCCGTGGCCCCGGGTGGAGGACTAGGTGGTGGAGCTGGGGACCCTGTGTGGCTTGGCCGTCTGCTGTGTCCCTCTCTGTGTGTTCTGCCTACGACGTGTCCTTTTATGCAGCGTCCTTCGAGGAGCGGATGAGGTTCGGCCGAAAAGAGAAAAGCCGGGCTTTCATCTGCGTCCTGCCCAAGGAGAAGGGCTTGCGTGCTTGGACGGAGGTGTGAAGTGTACATACGGCCGTGCTACGTACTGTTGACAGGGTGTGTGTGTTATAAATATATAATATATATATATATATATATATATATATATATATATATATATATATACACACACAATATTTACATATGTATGTATCTATATGTCTGTTATAAATAACATATACATATATATATATAAATATATATATATCCTATATATATATATATATACATATATAATATCATGTAGTGTTGTGTGTGTGTGTGTGTGTGTGTGTGTGTGTGTGGGTGTGTGTTTGTGTGGTGTGTGGTGTGTGTGTGTGTGTGTTTGCGTGTGGTATATATATACTATATAATATATATATATAAATATTATATATAATATATATTATAATATATATAGATATCTATATATATATATATAATATAAGAATATAATATAGGACACACACACACACATGCATATATGTGTATGTGTACTATATATGCTATATATATATATTATATATAATCTATATATATAATATATAGATATAATAATATATATAGATTTACGTATATATATCAATTTGTTTATTTATATATATATACTATATATACATATATATATATATATGTGTGTGATACTGTGTGTCGTGTGTGTGGTTGTGTGTGTGTGTGTGTGTGTGTGTCGGTGTATCTGGAGTGTGTGTGTTTGTTGTGTGTGTTTGTGTGTGTGTTGTGTGTGGTGTGGGGGTGTGTTGTAAATCATGTGTGTGGCGCGTGTGGTGTGTTTGTGTGTGAGTGTGTGTGTGTGTGTGTGTGTGTGTTTGTGTATCTGTGTGAGTGGGTGTGTGTGGTGGTGTGTGTCAGGTGTATAAATACACATATATCTATGTGTGTGTATGTTTGGTTGTGTGTGGTGTGTGTGTGTGTGTCCTGTGGTGTGGTCTGTGTGTACGGTATTGTGTGTGTGTAAAGTGAGAGAGAGAAAAAAAATGTTTTTCCTTGTTCTATACTTCTCCTTTCTCCAATTCCTGTCCATCTCTTCTTCCTCTCATTATCTCTTCGGCCTCCGTGGCGCTCGCCCACGACCCCTGGACCGAGGTATGGA
>NC_051387.1:62762996-62765496 GCF_015228065.2 Penaeus monodon
TACCCCGCAGAGTGGCTCTAATAGAAGCTTTGGAGGGTCTCGTGGGGGGTGGTAGAGCTGAGAGCAGATGAGGGACGCGGCGTGGTGGGGATGAGGAGGAGGAGGGGTCATCCAGAACTTCCACTTCCAAAGGGGAGGGCGAGAGGTCGTTTTGGGACAGCAGACTGACCCCTCCTCCCCGTTTGTTTGTACCGAGGCAATGGAACATGCTGTAGCCATGTATGAGTATCCTATCAGCTTGGATCTGCCACGCCTCTGGCTGTATTACCAGTGATTCAGAAGTGATGATAGTGTGCTCTATTTTGTTTTTGAGGGATGTGACGTTGGACATTAGGAACTTTGGAAAACCAACAGAGTCGGGGAACTTCAAAATGTCTGTAGATTTTAACTGGTTGAGACTTCCTTTTCTTGATCCTTGTCCGGAGTACGGGTATGCGCTGTTGAATGTGACGGCCTCCCTTGCTACCCCGGTCATGAGAAATGTCTAAATTCCTTAGTCTTTGAATCACTTCACTGTCTGAGTAACCATAACTGTGTTGAAAAGAATATAATGTTTTCCTGTTTTACCGATGTATCGCAAGTAAAGTTCGATTTCTTGGAATGTACATTGACACTATGGCATTCACTGAAAACCACGTAGTAGTCACTGCACAGCAATTGCACTAGCCTAAGTTAATATGATATTGCAGAAAGAAGCAGAATAACGGGTGAGGCCAACAGCCGGCCTTGGATGCTCATGAGCGGCGACTTACACGTCCGTCTAGTACGGTGTCAGGTCAATGTGTTATAGTAGATGAATGGGTGTGCATCTACTATTTTGGGTTCTGGTGTCTTATCTCTTTAGGGAGTGTTTGTTGTGGGTGTGAGTACCCACAGGTATGGCTAGGTGTTGATAGCGAAGTCGGAGATCAACGGGGGAGCCAGTAGGCCGGTAGGCTCCCCAGTCGGCTAAGAACTGGGCAGTCCTTATGGTGCTGCTGCTGTTGTTGGTTCTGCTGGAGGATCGGGGGGAATGCGCGGGGAACGAGGGGAGCCCACTGTCCAATGAGCGCTGACATGACTGTGGACCTGATGTGACCCAACCTGGGAAAGTACGCTGAACATCAGGTTGCGGGGTCGTGCTGCTACAGTGTGTGTGTTTGTGTGTGTGTGTGTGTGTGTGTGTGTGTGTGTGTGTGTGTGTGTGTGTGTGACTGTTTGCGTGTATAAATAGTGGTGTTGTGTGTGACTGTTTGTTTGTGTATGTGTGTCCCTATGAAGCTTTCCATTCATTAATACAAAGTAACATCTATTCCTCCCCTTCGAGCTCCCGCCCTCACACACACACAAAAAAAATCACTTTCCCCAAATGTTATTATTCAGAATTTAGAAATGAACTTATTATTTTGATCTAGTTTATATTTTTACATCGTTTTATATCTCGTGTCTAAGATTGCTGGATGAAATTTGTAATACGATAATCGAGCAAACGTATTTGAGAATGTGTTTCAGATTATTCTCCCGTTTTCACAAGTAATTCTTTCTGTGTATACATATTCCCGTCTATTATTTCATTTATCTTATATATATATATATATATATATATATATATATATATATATATATATATATATATGTCTCTCTATCCATTTGTTTATCAATCTACCTCTTTATCTTTCTACCAATCTTTATCTGTCTATTTATATATCTATCTATAAAAAAAATCCAAAGCTTTATCATTTATATTTTTTATTGATTATCAGCTAGATCGTCAGTTCTGATGATATTTCAGTTTCTTTCTTCCATACAAAATATGTAACCATATCAGTCATCAAATCAGGCATTCACTGGTTTAATATACAATGCCGCTACGCCCATTCTTCGAATAAGGCATATTGCTTAATTTCGGGTTAATTGTGGAACCTTTCGTTTTTGTTTTGTATTTTCTTGTTTCGTGTGAACAATGCAATCGTGCTCCATAAGATGAAAAATCCGATATAGGTCAAAATTTCAAACTAGATGATTGGGTTCATCATATAAAATTTTATTAAATAATGGGCCAATAATCAGTTTTTAAAAATACTCGAGGGGATGATTTCCATGTGAGGATGGCGCGGCGGGTTATTGGAGAAGTTAAACTTTACCACAACCGACTTCTGGCGGTTGATAGTGACGTGATTTGCGGTGGTCCAGGCGAGAAGGTTGTCGAAGGTGAGCTGGATGACAGAGTGGTCAAGGCAGGAATTGTCAATGACAGCAGTGATGGTCGAGTCATCCATGTATTTCCAACGATGCCCGGTGTCCAGGAGTGCGCCGTTAATCAGGATGAGCAATTACAGAGGCTCCATTCTAGTCCCCTGGGGTATTTCGCATATGAGTGGCAAGGGGCTGGAAACTTGCCTGTTGCCTGTTGAATAGAAAGTCTGCTAGCCAGGGGATGAGGCACTCCCTGATATCCGTGGAAGCTGTACTTTTGAAATGACCGTGGTGTGGTCCAGCAGGTCGAAGACTTTCTTGAAAT
>NC_051387.1:62771638-62786638 GCF_015228065.2 Penaeus monodon
GGGTTTATTTCGGGAAAAATTGTTTAAAAGGGGGGGGTGAACGAAAGCGGGGAACAAAAAAATTTGGGGAAAAAAAAGGGGGGGGGCGGGTATGGGGAACGAAAAAACCCAATCCTAAACGATATAGAGTATACACAATAACAATACGCAAGAAGAATGAAGTGATTACAATAGGAATACATATAAGAAAAAAAAATAATAATTCTTTAAATTTCGCCCAAAAATAACATGAATAAATGAGGCGCCAAAACTTCAAAACTAAATAAATCAAAGGGTCTCTTTTGTTCTAAGAGAAATGATATATCAAATTGTGCGATCGAGGATAAAAAATAATAGACAGAAAAATACTAACACAATAATAAATTACGGGTGGTTAGGACGGGGGAATGAGGGTAAGTGGGGTGCGTGTACTTGGTTTGACTCAGGGGTGTGTGTTGAAAAAAAAAAAGGTTGACAGGGACTAGTTACTAGAGTTAGTAGTGTGCGTTGTAGAGGGGCGTTACTTGTTTGAAAGAAGGCAATTTGTATGCAAGGGGAGTGGGTATAGGGGGGCAATATTTACTTGGGCACTAATAGGTAACTTATTTTTAATAGTAAGAAAAGTTGTTGGTCGGATAGAAATGCAAAATCCGGCTGTGTGGACGGGGGGTTTCCGAAGAATTTAGCGAGGCGGTGGCCAGTTTGCATGTGGCGGGTGAGTGCGAGGATACATCTTCGCGACTTCGTCAGGAGGGTAGCACGGCGTGAGTGGTCAGCACAAAAGTAGTAGGACAGACATGGTGTGGGTGGGCGTGTCGAAGGGACTTGGTAGCGAGGGGCTGGCGTAAAAAGAGGGGGGGGGGCACTTCGCGTGGATGGAAAACGGCGTCGGCGAGGAGCGGGGTGGTGGGGAAATAGCTTGGCGTTGTGAGGTTTTGAATACCCTGCCATCAATTGAGCGACACGTGAGTTGGGAGCACCACTTCCCCAATGAAAGCGAGTGGCCCCGATGCCACCAGAATTGATGCACGAGAGATTAGAGCACCGCGTCACTAGATTGAGCGAGCGAGAAGGGACTTGGGGGGTGATGAAAAGGGCTTTGCTTCTGGTTTATTCTTCGACAGATATAGACCCCCCAAAAGCCCCCTGTCCCCGGGGGGAGGGCGAGGTGGTGGGCTGGACCCTGTGTGGCTTGGGCCGTCTGCGGTCCCTCTCTGTGTGTCTCTGCCCTTTCGGACGGTCCTTTTAGCAGCGGGTTCCCTTCGAGGACGGAGTTGTTCCCGTCCGAAAAGAGAACCGGGGGTTTATCTGCGCCCGCCCAAGGAGAAGGCTGCGTGCGGACGGAGGTTAGGTCATCCGGGCCTTTCTAGTTTGTTTACAGTGTGTGGTGTATAAAAATATATATATATATATATATATATAATATATAATATATATATTATTAAAAAACAATATTTACCTATGTATTAAAGTATAGTCTGTAAAATAACATATACATATAATATTTTAAAATTATATATATATATAATATATATTAATATATATAATATAGGTGTGTGTGTGTTGGTGTTTTGTGTGTGTGTGTGTGTGTGTGTGTGGGGTGTGTGTGTTTGGGGGTGGTTGTGTGTGTTTGTGTGTGTGTATATATATATAATATATATATAATATATATATATATATAATATATATATTATAATAATAATATATTTTATATATACATATATTATATATATATATATTATATATATATTTAAAATATATATTATTAATTTTAATATAAAATAGAACCAACAACCATGCATATATTGTATGTTTTTTTATATATTATATTAAATTTTTTTTATATATATAATATATATATATATATTGTGTTGTGTGTGTGTGTGTGGTGTTGGGGTGTGTGTGTGTGTGTTGTTTCTGTGAGTGTGTGTGTGGTGTGGTGTGTGTGTGTGTTGTGTGTGGGTGTGTGTAAATACATGGGGTTGCGCGTGTGTGTGTGTTTTGTGTGTGTGTGGTGTGGGTGTGTGTGTGTTTTTTGGTGTGGAGTGTGTGTTGTTGTGGGGGGGTGTGTTGTGTTCTGTGGATGTGTTGTGTGTGTGTGTTGTCATGTGTAAAATCACATATATAATTGGGTTTGTGTGTGTTGTGTGTTGTGGTGTGTGGTGCCCAGTTGTGCGTCTGTGTGTACGGTATAGGGGTTGTGTGTAAAGTGGAGAGAGAAAAAAATGTTTTTCCCTTGTTCTTATTTTTCCTTTCTCCAATCCTGTCCATCTCTTCTTCCTCTCTTCCCCTTTCCCGGGCCTCCGTGGCGCTCGCCCACGCCCCCCGGCCCGGGGTCGGAGGGCCCCCCTGGTTCACACCCCCTTACTATCGTGACAGTTAACGACATGACGGGATGGGGGCGCCCAGGGGGAGTGGGGGATGCTCTGCTGTGTCTTGCGTCTCTTTCGTGCTATGTCTTCCCCTCGCCTTTTTATTATTTTTTTGGTTTTCTTTCGGTCAGTCCTTTCCATTCGCTCACTCTTCCCGGGGCTTGCTCCGTATTGAACAAAAATTTTTCCTGATATTTCTCCAATTGGTCAGTTGTGTAATGTCTTTCTTCCTTTTTTTCTTTCTTTCTTTTTTTTCATTCTATCGTTAGCTGAAATCCCGCATCTCATTCATTGTGGTCTCCCCCTCTTAGAAAAAACTCTCCTTGTGTACTTACAGTTTCCCGCACTTAATTGTTTAGAACCCATTTTTTTTAATCTATCAACAAGCAGTACACTGTTTTCTTTATTTTCTTCTTTCACAGTATCTGTATTTGACGCCCTTCATTGCCCCCGGGAGACTGAATAAAGTCTGAAATAAATCCCAAAGAAACTTTCCACACTAAGTTGACAGTACTGACCTACATCAACCAACCGAAAACAGTAAAAGTAAGATGTAAATTTTGTGCTGTTTTAATATAAACTGTGCAAATGATGATGACTAAGCCCGATAATGATAAAATAGTTTAAAAAGAATTAATAAGAGCGAACATAGAAAAATAGCAATAATTTTAGTAATGTTTATCAACGATGGATTACGGTAAGATGATAATACAGACAATATTGATAAAAATAATGGTCATAACCCATATCATGATGATGAGTTTTAGAAATGAAAATGAAAGCAGTAAGAAAATATGAAAATGTTTTATTGCCTTCATCGTTATTATGATTATCATCATCATTATCATTCATTAATAGTATTATTATTAGTAGTAGTATTGCTACCATTATCTTTGCACTATTGTTGTTTTCTATGATTGTTATCATAATCATTATTATGATAATCATTATCATTATTATTATTATCATTATTATCATAATTGTTATTATGACTATGTTTTTTGTTTTTTCTGCGTTATTTTTTTATCATTATCATTTCATATCATTTTCATTGTCATATCATTTTATTTATTATCATTATTTTTAGCATCATCAATATTATTAGTAGTATCATTATTATTACAGTTATTGTTATCACTGTTGTTGTTGTGTTATTATCATAATATTTATTATTATCGTTATTGTTACTAGTATCCTCATTGTTACCTCCATTATTACCATCATCATTACAACGAACATAGTTAATGTTTGTTTCTTTTAATAAAACAAGGCACCCGTAATTATTTCCAGTCATTAACCTTTAGGTTTAGACGGAAGCCATAGTTTTCACTAGCGCCTGGGTCCTGTGTAAGGACGCCCGCACGCAGTCTAGCACTGGGAATGTTTACGGCGCTCCGCGTCTCGGACTGGCTCGTAAGATAAGACGCCTTGATAAAAGTTGGGAATTTATTGGGGCCCGAAACAGACGATTTGATATTTACGGTAAGTGGCTGGGCAAACGAGGCGCAGGGAAACAACGGAGGGAGAGACAGAAGGCCGGGTTTTGGGGCCAAAGACGCCCGGGGTCACCCCTCGCTTGCTTCCATCGCCCTTTTAATGCGGGCACACCGTTCCCGAGGGGGCTGCCGGCCCCGGGCCCCCCACTTGCTGCAGTACTCGGTAACCCAGTGTGAACCTTGGTTTTTAATCATTAACTAGTGTTATTATCTATCTATCTATCTATCTATTTTTACCCCAAAATTTTAATATATATATATATATATATAATTATAATATTTATAAATAATTTTTATATATATAATTATAATATATTATTAATAATATTTTATTGTATATATAAAATATATTTTGTATATATAAAATATATATCAACTATTTATATTTTATATTTTTTTATATAATATATATATATATTATATTATAATTAAATTATACATATATTACTACATATATATAATTTTTTATGATTGATAGATAGAGAAGGAGAGAAAGAGAGATGTCTAATGATACCCCATAAAACCCCACACCACATACGAATATTAAATTTTTATATTATAGAGGAAGGATGATGATAGGGAGTAGTAGATGATGTAGACGTAGAAATAAAAATAGATAGATAATAATAGTAGGTATACATATTATTATTACATATATAAACATTTTACCCCACACACACACACACACACACAATACACACACACACACACCCACACACACACACCACACACACCACACACACAACACCACACACACACACACAAACACCACACACACACACACACAACACCACACACACACACACACACACCCACACAAACCCCCCACACACCATATTTATATAATATAATATATAAAAATATAATAAAATTATAATATATATTTTTAAAATTTTATATATATATATATATATATTATAATAAATATTATATATATATGTATGTATGCATTATGTATGTGTAATATATATTTATATATTATATAATATATTATATAAATAATAATATATATAAAAATAATATAAATTAATATATATAATTTTAATTTAAAATATATGTATGTTTATATGTTATATATATTAATATATATTTATATATACAATATATATTATTAATATAATATATTATAATATTATAAAATATATATATAATATTTGGTGTGGGTTTTGTGTAGCAATATACATACATCCCCTCTCTCCCCTCTCTCCTCTCTCTCTCTCTCTCTATATATATATAAAAATATATATATATAATATATATATAAATATAATATAAATATATAATATACATATAATAATATATATATATATAAAATAATATATATAATAAAATTTATTTATATATATATATATAAAATATGTATTGTATATATATGTGTATATTATATATATATATATATATATTATATATATATAATATATATATTATTATTATATAATTGGTGTGTGGGGTGTGTGTATGTGGTGTGTGTGTGTTGTGTTTGTGTGTGTGTGTGGGGTGTATATATATATATATTATAATATTAAAATATTATAATTTAAAAATATGGTGTGTTGTGGTGTGTGTGGTGTGTGTGTGTTTTTGGTGTGTGTGTGTGGTGTGTGTGTGTGTGTGTGTGTGTGTGTAAATTTAATTGTATTTTATTTAAAAAAAATTTATATTTTTTTTTACTATATATTTATATAATATATTTATTATATATATAATTATTAAAATAAAAATTTTGTTGTGTGTGTGTGTGTGTGGTGTGTGTATGTGTGCTGTTGGTGTGTGGGTGTGTGTGTGGTTTGGTGGTGTTGTTGTGGTGGTGTGTGTGTGTGTGTGTGTGTGTGTGGGGGTGTGGGTGTTGTGTGTGTGTGTTGTGTGTGCGTGTCGTGTGGGGTGGGGTGTGTGTGTGTGTGTGTGTGTGGGGGTGTGTGTGTGTGTGTGTGGTGTGTGGGGGTTTTGTGGGGTATGTGTGTGTGTGTCATATACATGTACATAATTAATATATATATATATAATATATTATAATATATATAATAATATTTTAAATATTTGTATGTATGTATAAAGAATATATAATGCATACTATATTATATATATTTATAAAAAATGGGTGTGGTGGTGGTGGGGGGTTATCAATATATATTATATATTAATATATATATATTATTATAATTTTAAAATTTTTTATATGAAGATATAGATAGATAGTAGATAGATACATAGATAAAATTTTATATTATAAATATATACGTGTGTGTGGTTGTGTACACCCCACAAACACACACACAACACACATATATATATATATATTATATATAATATATATATATTATATTAATATATTATATGTATGTAAATACATATAATTCATCATCAATAATGGTATGTCATTTTTGAGTAGCCGGGGACCTTGCACCATCCTTCGCAACTAAACTCGATCTTCCCTTTTTCTTTCGATTTGTACCATCGACAGCCCGCAAATATCTTTGATATTGTGCTCGTCTTGTCTTGGGTTTTGCCTCTCCTTTTTTCCTATCACCATCCCTGCAGCAATTTTTTTCCCAAATATTTTACTTCCATTACGCCAATAAACTTTAATTTCCTCTTTTTAAAGATTCCAAACAGTCGGTTTTTACAATTTTTTTTTCTCAGCACTTCATCTTCGTTTTCTTCTCTGCCCAGCTAATCGCAGTACCGTCTGTAACACCACATTTCAAAACTATTGATTTTTTTCTTGTCTTCTACTTAACCCCCAACACCAGAACCATATGATGCAATTGGGAAAACTAAAGAGTTCAATAGCCCCAGCTTTGTCCGTAAGGTAATGCTTTTGGTCTTTCCAATTTATTTAGAGAATTTTGGCATTTTTGGCAATGGTATTAATATATATATCATACATAAAATGGTTGGGGTGTGTGTCCCCCTGGTGTGTTGTGTGTGTGGTCTGTGGTGTGGTTTTGTGTGTGTGGGTGTGTGGTGCATGGTGTGTGTACGTGTGTGTGTGTGTGGTTGTGTGTGTGTGTGTGTGTGTGTGTGGTGTTGCGTGTGGTGTGTATGTGTGTTGTGTGTGTGTGTGTGGGTGTGTGTGTGTTGTGGTGTGTGTTTTATATATATAATATATATTATATAATATATATATATACATATTATTATTATAAAACTGCCCCTGGGCAGGGTTAGAGCACTGGACTCCGACCCTCGTGGGCTAGAGTTCAATTTCCCCCCGCCGCGGCAGTCGTAAAATGCCTGCGCCCAGCGATCGTCGAGCCCGATCTCACGGCGAGAAAACGACATATCGCCCTTTAGAAAATGAATGAGGTTTTGTAGGTGTTTAAATGCGCTGAAAACCCCGGTTGTTTGGAAAGGGGAAGGGGGAAAACTGCCAAATACCTCTCAAAAAGAATTGAGAGAGGCTGATTTCCTGCAATGGGATAAAAGGGTGTTTAATATATATAATATATATATATAAATAATATATTAAAAATTTTAAATTTTAAAATTTTATAAAATATATTATAATATATATGTTATACATATATTATATATATTTATATATATAATTTTTATATATATATAGTATATATATATATATTTTGTATACAAAAAATTACTATAAAAATATCATATAATATATTAATTATATATTATATTATTATATTATATAATATTTTATTATTCTGTGTGTGTGTGTGTGTGTGTGTGGGTGTATAATGTGTGTTATTAATATATAATATATTATATATTTTATTTTATTATATATATTATATATATTGTTACGCCGACCGCCTCGTCTCCTGCCACCAAAACCAGGCAGGCTAGGAGACGCGTGCTATCCACGGGTCGGACCATAAACAGCCCAAGAGGCCCGAACACCACAGCATCCCAGAAAAACCAGGAAGGAAACCCCAAAGTGGCGAGGCAGGGCCAAAAGTAAACAAAAAATGCAGCTTTCCTTTATTTTCCCAAAAGTTATTTACCCGTACATTTTTTCTATAGGCCAAACAGGGGGAAACCAGCATGTCACCAGCCAAACAGCTTATAACAGGGCAACACCAGGTTTTCTCAGGTCCAAGGGCACATACGAGGTCTTCACAGGAGCACCCCAACTGCGTCTCTCCTTGGCTTTTTCCTCCCTCACAGCCAAGCGTCATTTTTCCCCCGGGCCCCTTATGTTAACACATGTTTCGCACAAGAAAAAGACCCACTCGAGCACTATCCCCCCCTATAAAGCGAGACCCGTCTGCTCTGTTATATCTAAACCTGAAAAAAATAAAAAAATTTTAAAATAAAATTAGTTCTCAGAAAACAAAAATCTTTCACCCCGCGGGGTTTTCTTCGCTCTGGGGGGGTCTTCTGGAGGAGGTGTGGGGGGGCGGTAGTTGGCAGGGGCATCCAGGGGGGTATCTCTTCCCCCAAGATCGGGCTCATAGTCACCTGACTAGTTGCATCGCCTCACCGTCCAAATGCTCGTCTCATCTCGGTCACACGCCACTCCCACGCCGACTGGGGCTAACGCATTTTCTTTTTTCACCATGGCCCCGGAGTAGTTTCCTACCCCATGGTAACACCACAGCCATGCGCCAAGCCCCGGGGAAAAGTCAGGAAAACGGCCCCAAAACCAAACCAAAATTTTTGCTCCCCGAGACTCTTTGGATGCTCCACTTCCCACAAGTGCCCAGCTTTGCACCGCTGGCACCTTTCGGGGCCCTTTATGGGGAAAGTTAGCTCCCAACACGTAACAAAACCCCCCCGGGTCCAACAAGGCTCCGCCCAACCCTACGCCATAGCCAGCGCGGGTTTTAAATGGGCTCCACGACCCCTGTCTCCATGCATCACTTTTGCAGTCGACACTGGTTCTAGACTCTTCCTGGGGGCAAGGAGCAGTCCTCAGCCGTAACTCCCTTTGCACACCCCAACCTCTGGAAGCAGGGCACATTCCCATGCACCTCCCCAGCTTCCGCCCAAAGGTCGACACACGCCTTACCTGCGTCAGTAGTCAGGCCCCCGCAACGTGCTCGTCCAGTGGGGCCACTAACTGGCACCCGCTGCACTGTGCTCCCCAGCCAATATGAGCCTCCACTGCCCCCTTGGCTGCACACAATGCCCCGTGACCCCACACGTCTCTGTGGGGTCGGGAAGTTGCAAGTGGCCACATATCGGGCCGCACTGGGTCTTTCAGCCCCAGTGTCCACTGTCCGGCATGGTTTTCCCATCTATTGAGCATGTTGGTCGACGGCGCTCCCCAATTGGGGCCGGAAATGAGGAGGGCTGGGTTGGGCCCCCCTTCTCCGAGTTTTCCGCCTGTACCCTTCCTTACCCTTAGGACATGCACTTGGGGGTCCCATACCTGCCCGCCCTTCAGCACTGCTGGAAGGCATCAAAATCCGCCGGTTGAGGGGAAAGGTTCTCCGCTCCCCTCTGACACTGATACGTCTGTGCCCTTCCTTACCGCAGCCCCAACACAAGCCTTTAAAAGTTCTCGGGGGTCACCTTTCCCCAATGCTACCTTCTCCCCTTTGCCTTCCGGCCCCCAGGTCCGGGGGGGTGAGCAGCGGCCCTAGGCCCCTGGTTTTCCTCAGGAAGGCCTCGAACTCCAAGGCCCTCGCCCGCGCCCCCCTGCAGGTCCCCAGGGTGTGCCTGCTTGACGAGATTTTCAGCTGCTGGGCCGCAAAGCGCAAAAAAGAAATGCGGGCCAGGCCACAAAATCTCTTCCGCAGCCCGGGTCGACCTCCTTACCAGCACCTCCACATCCTCGCCAGCTGGGGGCAGTGTCTCGCACGCCCGAGTCCCCCCTTCTTCAAGTGGGCCCCATATACCTCGGCCTGGTGGGGGTGCCCCAAAAAGGCGTTTCAAAAACCTCGCCACCTGGTGTAAGGGCATGTTGGGATGCGGTAGATCCCCAAAACTTCCCCGCGGGGGCCCCCTTCGCTGTTACCAGCTGCGGGCCCTTTTCTCCGGCTCCAGCCCGGGGAATGCCCATTTTAAAATTTGGGGGACTATCCTCCCAGGCCCCCTTCCCGTCGTACTCAGCTGGGTTAGCCCACAGAAAGTCTGGAGGCCGAGGGGCTGCGGTGGAGACCCCGTGCCGTGAACTAACACGCCCAGGGGGAGGAAAGGGGGTGAGGGAGGGGAAAGAGGCGGGTTGACCGGATCCGGTTTGCCCCCACCTATACCCAAGGGAGCGGGGTTCCCATGGTTCCCCAGCCTTTTGCAGCGACCACTGGCTCCGAACGACGCTGCGAGGCCGGGGGTTTCCCGCCAGGCCCCGGCAGACCCAGTAAATCTGACACTCTGGCATCTTTTTCCAGAGCCCGTTGGGCCCTTTTCTGCTTGCAAAGTTCTACCTTTTTGACGCCGCCTTTCTCCTTCACTTCCTCCCCCAGGCCCTGAAAACCCCGCCCCTTTAGAGTCTGCAACCCCCTCCATCATTTACTCTTCACGCTGTTGCAGGCCCTTTTCGGTGTCTGCTGAGTTTCCATCTTCACAGATGCACATTGCTCTGTAGCACCTCAACAAGTCGGGAGAACTGTTCCTCTGCCTTCCTTGCCTGCATCCGACGAATGGTGCGCCTCTCTTCTGGGCCCCTTTTTGGGAATTTCCCCCTCAACCGGGCCCGCATGGGAGTACCCGGTCCATGGTTCAGCTTCACCCCACTCGTGCCGCCTCAGTCATAGCCTCCTCCCTCTGGGTGCCGCCCTTTGGACCATGATAAATCGGCGCTCTCCCCCTCAAAACAAATCCCACTTCCTGCACCAATTGTTCGCCCACCCCCCCCCGTCTCCTGCCCCAACACAAGGGGGCTAGGAGACGGGGGTGCTATCCATAGGGGCGGAACACGAACACTCCCAAAGGCACCGACACCCCAGCTCCCAGACACCAGGAGAGGAAACGTCAAAATGGGGAGGGAAGGCACGAATAAAAACCCAAAAAGACAGTCTTTCCTTATTTACCATTTTTTTACCCGACCTTTTCTATAGGACAATACAGGGGGGAAACCAGCAGTCACACCACAATACAGCTTAAACAGGGAAAACCAGGTTTACTCAGGTCACAAGGGCACACCGAGGGCTTCACAGGGGCAGCACCCAACTGAAAACTCTCCTTGGCTTGTTCCCCTGCGCCCCCGCTCACAGCCCGATGTGTATGTTTGCCCATCCCTTTATGTTTAACACAGTTTCGCACGAGACAAAGACCCACTGGGGGCACTATATTATATATATATATATTATTATATATATATAATATATATAATAATTATATATATTATATCTGTGGTGTATGTTATAGTATTATATATTATTTTATATTAAAAATTATATAATATTATAAAATATATATATTAATATAGTGTGGGGTGTGTGTGTGTGTGTTGTAATATATATATTTTTATATATATATTATATATATATATATATATATATATATATATATATATATTATCTGTGTGTGGGTATATAATTATATATATATGTGAAGGTGGGGGTCAGAAATTAAATTAAATTTTGGGGCAAACTCCCTCACTGGCCTGGGCCCTCCACCCGTTACCTTTTATGGGTCCCTCTTTGATTCGGTCTATGGTTTGGGATAAACAAAAAAAAATTTCATATTCAATTTATTGAAAAATTTTAAAAAAGACCCTGAGTAAATACGTACAACCACAAAAAAGAAAAACCCACCTACAGCTACCTAATACCTCCCCCTTAAAATACCTTTTAAAAGTGACCTTAAAATTCCCCATCGAACATTGAATCATTTTTGAACAGTTTCACACCCATTTTCTATAGGTCGTACCTCCCACAAACAGCACATTGCAAAAGTTTTGCTCACGCTTTGGCACTGGCACATTATCGGAGCTAGTAGTTCCGAGGTTTGTTGTTCTGTCGTCACTCACTCGGCCCTACTCACTTCGACCCCCGCTTCTACACCCCCGCCCCTTTTTTTCCAATTCTTTATCAAACCATTTCATTCTTTAAACATGATTTCATGACCTCCATTGAGTCTTACCGAATTATAATTTGGGCTATGTGCGACTCCTGGGGCGGTGGGGACGACCTCCTCCCATCAAACACCGTTAACCCTGTTAATTTTAAATTTTTTCACCCCACTGCTTTTTTTATATTATTTCCATGCATTTTTTGTCACTATTGCATGTATTATTTTAACTATCACATTTTACTAGCTTACCAAATTTGGACCAATCGGGCAAAAGGGAAACCTTTCAGGTGAGGGCTTTTTTCCCTGGGGCAAAACTCCCCACGTTCACGGGTTCTTGGTGGCGCACTTTACTTTTTATTTCATTATCTTTTTCGGGTTATTTTTTCTTGCCCCTTTAGAATCAATTTGTTATTTTCTATTTTCCTATTTTTTTTTTTCCATTCTTTGGCCCTTTAGAGTTCAATTTTTTTATAAGGTCCGTATCGAAAAAAAAAACCCCCCCTTTTCCCTATACAACATCCCATCTAAAAAAACAAAAATGTAGCAATTTCAAAAAATTATATCAAAATGAAAATAATTTTTCTATTTACAGGGGGTTTTACTATATTCAGTATTAAAATTTATTTTTTTTAGTTGCGTAGCTACGCCGTACGCAATTCCAACGACTGTTGGAATAAGCGATACTCTTGTTACCCCCAGACTCGGGGGTCTTTGGAGGTTTACTCTTATTCCATACTTTACATATAATATATTTATGTTATGAAATTGGTGTGTGTGTGTTTATATATTATATATATATATATATATATTAATATATATATTTAATATTTTGTGTGGTGTGTGTGGTGTGTGTTGTGTGTGTGTGTGTGTGTGTATGTGAAGGGATGTGAACGAGGGTGTGGTAGACTAGATAGTTTTAAGGTTTGCATGCCTTCTTGCTTGCGCTTCACCACGGGCTAGCCTAGTGCAAAAAAGGGGACAGTTTCTGAATAGTCTCCCCTGCCGGGTCACAGCCTTCCATTCAAGAGAAACTGGTAGCAGCACATCATATGGGGGGTACACTACTCTGGTGGGGCCGGGGCCGCGTGGTCCCCACCTCCGGGGGAAACCATACCATCTCCGCCGATTAGCCCCATAGTTGAGGAAAACCCCGGGGTTGATGAGCGTATTTGGCATTGAGACTGAAGCACTTTGGCTTCAGTCTTTTATTGCTGTAACACTCCACCGATTTTTGTAGCTTGATGTGAAAGAGGGGTTCTATGCCCAAAATGCATCAGTGGCATACAATTGCCCCCAGCGAGATATTCACATTTTCTGGGCGCTTCAAAAGCGGTACCGGGCTATGAGATACTGCGGCCACCATGGGGCGGGAGCTGATCCTAGCAGCGGAAAAAGCCTCCTTCTCCGGGACTTTGCTAGTCCCGAAATGAGGATCTCGGGTCCGGTACCCCGGGTCCAACCCACAAAACTGGGGCATGGACAGCGATACGGGTAATGACCAAGGAGATCGAAAACATTCTTGTTAGCACGCGTGGGGGATCCCCCAAACTGCAGAGTTTACTGGAGTCCGGTTCTGGGCCTGGCCATAGGCGGTTTGGCACCTTGCGGGCCCCTTCAAAACTCCCCCCCCTCCAGTGGGCCCCTCCCAAAGGGGGTTTCTTGGGCAGACTGGGGAGTAGAGTGTGCCGGTGGGTTCACCTGGCATCTGACCCATTCACAAACCGCAACCGACCCCCCAGTGGGCTGTGGGGGCTTTCACCCGTAGCACTTGAACAACCCGGAGTCCTTGGGGTTCGCCCGAGGGCAAGGCAGAATTCCATCTCCCTGGGGACTTTAGAGCCCCTGAAGCATGTCGCAGGGGCGGGAATGGTAAACAAGTCTTGCGTCGCTCCATGGTCGTAGGCTCGGTACTGCTAGAAGGGGCAAGGAACGTTTATCAGGAATTTGCTGTGGGGTTTAAGGGCCCTTTCTTGGTATTATCTTCGCCCTGCCTACCAAACCCCGAGAAGCCCGAACTCAAGCATTTTCACAGTGCTGCAGTCGATCAGGGTGGACGGATTATCTAGATCATGTTTGGGGGTTTGGAATGTTTGGGGTGAGTATTTTGACAGTTGTACCAGGTAAACTTCTAAAGGGTAGGGGGGAGCCCATGGCTCAGACTTGGGATAAGTCCTCTGCCATTCTCCCTGACCTGCGAGGGGCATGGTATCTTCTTGAAGGGGGAAAAGGGGGTCATTGGGATTGTAGCAAATACTAGGCATTTCCTGTTCAGCTCCAGGCAAAGTTTTCGCCCACATTCTTCTGAAACAGATCTGCAAACCCCCTACGAGGCATCAAGATGGAGCATCTGGATTTACTCCTGGCAAGTCCCCAAAAAACCGAAAACTATTTCTTCAAGTAAAAGTGGAAAGCCTTTTTTTTTGAGTTTGGGGTGGGTTGCTTGCACCTACATCGACCCCAAGAAGGCTTTGGGCCGGGGCCAGGAAAGCTATGGGGGTCTGAGCCCCGGGGGAAATTCCAATGCAGATTTTTGGGCCTAATGCAAACCTTTTATACTGGTTTTTAAAAAGCTGTAAAGTGTGGGGGGGTCTTCGAAAATTCTTCCCCGTTACTTCAGGGGGGGGGCAAAGGGTGCGTCCTTTCATCAACATTTCAAACCTGTAGGACTGGAAATGGGAGAGTTTTTTAACCAAAGTCGTGTGGAGTACAATGGGCAATATCAAGGGGCTCAGACCTTTATGATATTGCTATCTTGTCTGGTCCCTTATATGGCGGCTCTTTATGCATTTAGCAATGAGGCGAAAACCCTTTGGCCCCGAGGCTCCACCCCAAGACCAAGATTTAGGATTTTGGGGCCTGTTAGGGGAAAAACCCTTTAGTCGACCATGCTTGCGGCGAGGATGTTTTGTTACAGGGTTTTACCTACCTTGGGACGAATCCAATGTCTGGGTGTCAGACAAGAAATCAAAAGACGATTGGGGCGGCAGCAGGAGCCCTGAACCCATCAACAAGAGCATCTGGAGATGTCGGCACCCAGCGAAGGACCAAACTACGTGTCTTCAAGGCCCTTTTACTGCCCGTTTTGCTCTATGGAAGCGAAACCCGGGCGCTACCTGTCTTGGAGTCTCGTCTGATGCCTTTTTTTAACGATCCCTTCGCCGTATAATGGGATAAGTTTTTAGAACCACATGTCCAACCGACGGTTCACCATGGACTGGATGGGACCTGTT
>NC_051387.1:62789622-62792122 GCF_015228065.2 Penaeus monodon
ATCATCGCTCTTTAATTGTATTTCTTGTTATCGGTTGTGAATTCGTTTGTTATTTCTGTCGGTGACAAGCAATCGTGCTCCATAAGATGAAAAATCCGATATAGGTCAAAATTTCAAACTAGATGATTGGGTTCATCATATAAAATTTTATTAAATAATGGGCCAATAATCCGTTGTGGAAAAATGTTGCCCCCCCCCCGTCCCCGAAAAAATGGAGCTCTGACAACGTACATTGATGATCCCAACAATATTGCTTTAAAACCAAACCATTATCTCGGACTATTTGTACGTATACAATCGTGGTAGACTAAAAGTTTTTTAAAGAAGCAACTTGTAGTTTACAGGGTTTCCAATAGGTTGCACGTAATAGCCCCAGGAGCCCCCGATGGGTAAGAACAAAATGAAACGTAAGCACACATCTACAGGCATATACGAAACACCACTTTTTGTAATAACAAATAAAAACTCCTGTTACGGAGATATTCAGCGATCAGACTTATATCCTCACGCTTTGTATTTACTAGAATATACAAATACACACACACACAAATACAAATATAAATATGTATACATATATATGCATACATATGTGTGTGTGTGTGTGTGTGTGTGTGTGTCCGTGTGTGGTGTCTAGGTGCATTGATATGTATATATATATATATATATATGTATATATATTTATATCTATATATATACATACATATATATATATATATATATATATATATATATATATATATATATATATATATATATATATATTTATATATATGTGTGTGTGTGTGTGTGTGTGTGTGTGTGTGTGTGTGTGTGTGTGTGTGTGTGTGTGTGTGTGTGTGTTTTTCTTTGAACAGCCATTCATTCCACTGCAGGACATGGGCCTCTCTCAATTCATTACTGAGAGGTTATATGGCAGTGCCACCCTTGCCTGATTGGAGGCCTTTCCTAATCAACCGCGGTTTGTGCCACGGCGGTGACTTCCCCTACGACACATGCGCACAAGGCGATATGTCGTTTTCTAGGTAGGCAATCGAGGTGAAGTTCCTTGCCCAAGGGAGCAACGCGCCGGCCGGTGACTCGAACCCTCGAACTCAGATTGCCGTCGTGACAGTCTTGAGTCTTATGCTCTAACCACTCGGCCACCGCGGCCTATATATGTATATATATGTATGTATATGTATATATATATATATATATATATATATATATATATATATATATATATATATATATATATATATATATATATATACATAATACACATATGTATGTATGTATACATATATCTATCTATCTATCTATCTATCTATCTATATATATATGTGTGTGTGTATGTGTGTGTGTATCTGTGTGTGTGCGCGTGTCTAAATACATGTGTGTTCGCGTGTGTGTGTGTGTGTGTGTGTGTGTGTGTGTGTGTGTGTGTGTGTGTGTGTGTGTGTGTGTGTGTGTGTGTGTGTGTTTGTGTTTGTGTGTATGTGTGTATAAATACATATATATATATATATATATATATATATATATATATATATATATATATGTGTGTGTGTGTGTGTGTGTGTGTGTGTGTGTGTGTGTGTGTGTGTGTAAGCGACACGTGAGTTGGGAGCACCACTTCGCCAGATGTAAGCGAGTGGCCACCGCATGCCACCAGAATATGAGTGACACGAGAGATTAGGAGCACCGCGTTACTAGATGTGAGCGAGACGAGAGATGGACTTGGGTGGGAGAGTGAAAAGGGGCTTAGCTTGTTGGTTTATTCTTGACGACAGATATGAGACCCCCCAAGAGACCCCCGTGTCCCCGGGTGGAGGACGAGGTGGTGGAGCTGGACCCGCTACTGAATGTTGCACTGAGGTGCAACATTCAGTAGCGAGGAGGGTCATCGTCTTCAGAAGCTGAAATATAAGTGTACCAGGCCAGTAAAAGGGCTAAGGAGGATGATGATGATATGTTTGTCAATCACCTTGCAAGAAAAAATGAGAGCGTAATAAGAATAATTTGTCACAAGAAGGGCGTGTCAAGTAAGGTGTTAATTGCTTGGATGTGTCAGGATTAGCGAGTTCAATAAGGTACCATCATATTGAAGATAGAAAAATTAATCGGATAAGAATTCCATATCTTTGGGGTAAGTAGGCAAGTATATATGCTTCGAACACATAGGCAGCTGGGCCTGAACTTAATTCTAACAGTGCGCGTCTCGGCGCTTCAATCGTATGAGCGTAAGTGTGCGGCGGCCGCAGGATTCCTTCGTTTACGGCCAAGAGCCGGGCTTAAAATTCACTTGCGGTGAAAATCAAACAGTGAGCGTCTCGGCGCTTCAATCGTATGACGTAAGTGTGCGGTGGGCGCAGGGTTCCTTCGTTTACGGCCATGAGCCGGGCTTAAAATTAACTTGCGGCGATTGTAACCGAGTAAGCCTATATAAAGCATGGTGTCTCCAATGTGTTGCCATTATTTGCAACTGGAGACACTACCATCAGTACATATTCACCAAACC
>NC_051387.1:62794965-62812465 GCF_015228065.2 Penaeus monodon
TAATTCGTGGTTTAATGTGGAACCTTCGTTTTGTTTTGTATTTTCTTGTTCGTGTGAACAATGCAATCGTGCTCCATAAGATGAAAAAATCCGATATAGGTCAAAATTCAAACTAGATGATTGGTCATCATATAACATTTTATTAATATGGCATAATCCGTTGTGGAAAATGTTGCCCCCCCACAACGTCTCCTAAAAAATGGAGCTCTTACACGCAACATTGATTTGATCCCAACTAATATTGCTTTAAAACCAAACCTCATTATCTCGGACATTGGTACGTATACAATCGTGGTAGACTAAAGTTTTTAAAGAAGCACTTGTAGTTACAGGGTTTCCAATAGTTGCACGTAATAGACCAGGAGCCCCGATGGGTAAGAACAAAATGAAACGTAAGACACATCTACAGGCAAATTACGAAACACACTTTTGTAAGTAAAAATAAAAAAACTCCTGTTACGGAGATATTCAGCGATCGACTTATTCCTCACGCTTGTATTTACTAGAAATATACAAATACACACACAACAAATACAAAATATAAAATATGGTATACATATATATGATACATATGGGGGTGGTGTGTGTGTGTGTGTGGGCGTGTGTGGTGTCTAGGCGCATTGATATGTATACGCCTTATATATTATATATCATGATATAGATATATATATATATATATATATATATATAATATTAATATATATAGATATATATAGACATATATAATATATATATATGTAATATAGTATTATATCGATACATACATAATATAATGATATATATATAATATATATAATTATATAGAACTATATATATATAGAATATTTAACAGATATTGACACGTATACGTATATGTGTGTGTGAATATATACAATAAATGTCTATCATCATCTTATTTATTATATGCATATGGAAGTATATATAGATATATATAATATATATAAGAGATATATATATATATTACATATATATATTTAATATAGTAGTGTGTGTGTGTGGTGTGTGTGATGTGAGTGTGTGGGTTTCGTGGTGTGTGGGTGTGTGTTTTCTTGAAACAGCCATCATTCCATGCAGGACATGGGCCTCTCTCAAATTCATTACTGAGAGGTTATATGGCAGTGCACCCTTGCCTGATGGAGGCCTTTCATAATCAAACCGCGGTTTGTGCCACGGCGGTGACTTCCCCTACGACACATGCGCACAGGCGCTATGTCGTTTTCTAGGTAGGGCAATCGAGGTGAAAGTTCCTGCCAAGGGAGCAAGCGCGGGCGGTGACTCCGAAACCTCGAATCAGATGCCGTCGTGACAGTCTGAGTCTTATGCTCTACCACTGGCCAACGCGGCCATATATAGGTATAATATCTGTAAGTATATGTATATATATATATATATAATAATATATATATATATATATCTATGTGTGTGTGCAGTGCGCGTTGGCGTGGGTGTGTGTGCGCGCGGCTGTAGTAGATATATGATATATAATAATATATAATATATATATATCTATTATTATATATATATATAATATATATATATATATATCTACACATATGATGTATGTATACATATATTATCTATCTTCTATCATTAATCTTATATATAGTGTGTGCGTATGTGTGTGTGTATCTGTGTGGGTGCGCTGTGTCTAAATACATGTGTCGTTCGGCTATGTGTGTGTGTGTGTGTGTGGCGTGGTGTGTGTGTGTGGTGTTGTGGTGGTGTGTGTGTTGGGTGTTGTGTGTGTGTTTGGTTTGTTGTGTATGTGTGTTAAATATTATATATATATACAGAATATACTATATAATACTAATATATATAGTATAGGGTGGGTGTGGTGTGTGTGTGTTGGTGTGTGTGTGTGTGTGTGTAGCGACACGTGAGTTGGGAGCACACTTCGCAGAGTAAGCGAGTGGCCACCACATGACACCAAGACTATGAGATGACACGAGAGTTAGGAGCACGCGTTACTAGATTGAGCGAGACGAGAGATGGACTGGGGGGAGAGTGAAAAGAGGCTTAGCGGTTTTTGGTTATTCTTGACGACAGATATGAGAACCCCAAGAGACCCAGTGTCCCCCCCAGGGTGGAGGACGAGGTGGTGGAGCAGGACCCGCTAGATGTTGCAATGAGGTGAACATTCAGTTGCGAGGAGGGTCATCGTCTTCAGAATCTGAAATATAAGTGTACGGGCAGTAAAAGGGCTAAGGAGGATGATGATGATATGTTGTCAATCACCTTGCAAGAAAAAATGAGAGCGTATAAGAACAATTGTCACAATAGGCTGTCAAGTAAGGTGTTAAGCTTGGATGTGTCAGGATAGCGAGCTCAATAAGGTACCATCATGATTGAAGATAGAAAATTAATCGTCTAAGAATCCATATCTTTGGGGTAAGTAGGCAAAGTATATATGCTTCGAAACCCACCGGCAGCTGGACCTGAACTAATTCAACAGTGCGCGTCTCGGCGCTTCAATCTTCTGAGCGTAAGTGTGCGGCGGCCGCAGGATTCCTTGTTTACGGCCAAGAGCCGGGCTTAAAATTCACTTGCTGGTGAAAATTTCAAACAGTGAGCGTTCGGGCTTAAATCGTATTATGACGTAAGTGTTGTGCGGGGCTCAGGTTTCCTTCGTTTACGGCCATGAGCCGGGCTTAAATTTGCGGTGAAAAATCAACAGTGCGCGTCTCGGCCGATTCAATGCTCATGAGCGTAATTCTCCGGTGCGGTGGGCGCAGGGTTTCCCTCGTTTACGGCATGAGCGGGCTTAAAATTAACTTGCGCGATGTAACCGAGTAAAGGCCTATATAAAAGATGGTTGTCTTCCATGTGTTGCCCTTATGCAACTGGAGGACACTACCATCAGGTACATATCACCACACCTTAAAAACTAAAAGAAGCATCAACTCTAGCTTTCTGAGGACAAGATATCGAACTTAAGAGGACGTGGTATAAGAGATTTTGGGTTCAGTTAATAATTCATAGGGAGGCACATAGGAAAATACGCAAAATCTTAGAGTGAATTCCAAGTAAAGTGGGCAGGGAGATAAAAAGAGTCGTCAGGTGATCGAACTCTACGTGGAACGAGCGACAGATAGCAGGCAGGTATGACGAAACAATATAAAGAACGTATAGAGGTATACACAGAATCTATAAACAATACGCAAGAAGTAATGAAGTGATTAATAATAGGAATAACAGACTAAGAGAAAAAAAATAGATCATTTCCTAATTCGACACAAATAAAACATGGAATAATTATGAGAGCAGCCAAACATATCAATAACTAAAATAAATCGAAGGTACCTCATTTGTTCTAACGAGAAATCGATATATGCCAAAATGTGCGATCTGCGGATTAAAAATTTATAGACAGAAAAAATACTACACAATACATCAATTACGGATGGGTAGGACTGGGGAATGAGGTCCATTGCTAAGTGTGGAAGTGAGGGTGGTGGCACTTAGGTTTGATCTCAGTGTTGTGTGTGAAAAAAAACAATGGGTTGAAGGGGACTAGTTAATAGGCTAGTAGTGTGCGTTCGTAGAGTGGCGTGTACTGAATTTGAAAGAAGGCAACTTGTATGCAAGGTGTGAGTGTGTATAGGAGGGCAATAGTTACTTCTGGCAGCTAAGGTACAACTTACTATATAATAGATACGAGGAAGAATTGTGGTGCTGGATAGAAACTCGCGGAATCTGGCTGTGGTTGGGACGAGGGTCGCGAAGAAATTAGCGAGGGCAGGAGGCGAGCCTAGATGACGAGTGTGGCGGGTAGAGTGGAGGATAAATCTTCAGCGATTAGTCAGGAGGGTCGCACAGGCGTGAGTGGTAAGCACGAAGTAGTTAGGACAGACATGCGTGTGGGGAGGCGTGATCGAAGAGGACTTGGTAGCGAGGGCTGGGCGTTAAAAAGAGGCGGTGGAGCACTTCGGTGGACGCAACAGGCGTCGGCGAGGAGCGAGTGGTGGTAGGCGAATATGCGTGGCGTGTGAGGTCTGAACACCACGCCATCAGGATGTGAAGCGACACGTGAGTTGGGAGACCACTTCGCCAGATGTAAGCGAGTGGCCACCGCTGCAACCGAATATGAGTGACACGAGAGATTAGGAGCACCGCGTCACTAGATGTTAGCGTCGAGACGAGAGATGGACTTGGGCTGAGTGAGTGAAAAAGGGGACTTAGCTGATTGGGTTATCTTGACGACCAGATATGAGACCCCCAAGAGACCCCGGGTCCCCGGGTGGAGAACGAAGGTGGTGGAGCTGGAACCCTGTGTCGGCTGGGCGTAGGCTGTGTCCCATCTACTTTGTGTCTCTGCCTGACGGACGTGCCTTTTATGCAGCGGTTCCCTTCGAGGGGACGGCTGTATGTTCATGTCCGAAAAGAGGAAAAGGCCGGGCTTCATCTGGTCCTGCCCAAGGAGAAGGGCTGCGGCTTGGACGGAGGTGTTGTGAGTGTACATCCGCCTTGTAGTATGTGACAGTGTGTGTGTGTATAAATATTAATAATCTATATTATATATACTAGATAATATATATATATATATATACACCAAATATTACAGTATGTATGTAATTGCTGTATAAAACATATACTATATATATATATATATATATATATAGTATATATATATATATATATACATACATATATATAATGTAGTGTGTGTGTGTGCGTTGTGTTGTGTTAGAGTGGGTGTAGTGTGTGTGTGTGTGTGTAGTGTGTGTTGTGTGTGTGTGTGTGTGTTTGTGGGTGTTATATATATACATATATATATATATATAATATATATAGATAGATATATATCATATAATATACATATATCTATATATATAATATATAAACACATATATAAATATATATATAATATATATATAATATGATATAGATATAATATATATATATATATAGACTCACACACACAACATGGCAGTATGTGAGTGTGGTATAGACATAATAATAATATATATATATTAATAATATATATTAATATATATATATAATATAATATATATATATATATATATATACAATATATATATATGTGTTATTTATAATAATATATATATATATATATAAATATATATCGTGTGTTGTGTGTGTGGTGTGTGTGTGTGTGTGAGTGTGTGTGTGGTTGTGTGTGTGCATTTCTGTGAGTGTGGGTGTGTGTGTGGTGTGTGTGTGGTGTGTGGGCGGTGTGGAATACATGTGTGTGCGCGTGTGTGTGTTGTGTGTGTGTGTGTGTGTGATTGTGTGAGTGTGTGTGTGTGTGTGGTGTGCAGTTGTGTATAAATACACATATATATATGTGTGTGTATGTGTGTGTGTTGTGTTTGTGGTGTGGTGTGTCCATGTGGGCGGTCTGTTGAGTACGGTATATGTGTGTGTGTAAAGTGAGAGAGAGAAAAAAGTTTTTCCCTTTCTACTTTCCCTTCTCCAATCCGTCATATCTTCTTTCCTCTCTTCTCCTTCCGGGCCTCCGTGGCGCTCGGCCACGACCCTGGACCGAGGTCTGGAGGGCCGCCTGGTTTCACATCCCCATTACTATCGTGACAGAACGACATGACTGGAATCAGGGCGCCCCAGGGGGAGTGCGGGATGCTCTGCTGTGTCTTGAAGTCTCTTCGGCTATGTCTTTCCTCTCGCCTTTTTAAGTATCCTTTTTGGTCTTCTCTTCGGCTACAGTACCTTTCCCTTCGTCACTCTACCCGGGCTTAAGCTCACTGTATGACACAACAATTTCCCTTGATACTTCTCCAATTGGTCAGTTAGTGTAATGCTTTCTTCCATTCTTTCTTCTTTCTTTCTTTTCATTCTATCGTTAGCTGAAATCCCGCATCTCATTCATTGTGCGCTCTGCCTCCTCATGAGCAAACTTCATGTTACTTACAGTTTCCGCAGCTTAATTGTTTAGAGTCCCATGTTTTTAATCTATCAGACAAGCAGTACACTGTTTTCTTTACGTTCTTGCATTCATCAGTATCTGTATTTAACGCCCTTCATTGCCACCGGGAGACTGAATAAAGTCTGAAATAAATCCCAAAGAAACTTTCCACACTAAGTTGGACAGTATGACATCATTAACCACCCCGAAAACAGTAAAGTTAAGGGGATGTAAAATTTGCTGCTGTTTTATATAAAATGGTGCAAATGGTGATGATACAAGACCGATATGATAGAAATAGTTAATAAAGAGATTAATAAGAGCGAACAATAGACAATAGCAATGAATTTCGTAATGTTATATGACGAAAAGATGAAGATTAAGGTAACGATGATTAATAACAGACACTATTGATAAGAATATGGTCATAATCATATCTATGATGATGAGATTAGAAATGATAATGATAATGACAGTAAGAAAATATGATAATGTTTATTGCCTTCATCGTTATTATGATTATCATCATCATTATCATTCATTAATAGTATTATTATTAGTAGTAGTATTGCTACCATTATCTTTGCACTATTGTTGTTTTCTATGATGTTATAAATCATTCTATGAAATATTATCCATTATACATTATCATTATTATCATAATGTATTAGACTAGTTCTTGTTTGTTGCTGTTATATTTATTATCTTATCATTATCATTATCATTATCATTGTCATTATCATTATTATCATTATCATTATTATTAGCATCATCAATATTATTAGTAGTATCATTATTATTACAGTTATTGTTATCACTGTTGTTGTTGTGTTATTATCATAATATTTATCATTATCGTTATTGTCACTAGTATCCTCATTGTTACCTCCATTATTACCATCATCACTACAACGAACATAGTTAATGTTTGTTTCTTTTAATAAAACAAGGCACCCGTAATTATTTCCAGTCATTAACCTTTAGGTTTAGACGGAAGCCATAGTTTTCACTAGCGCTGGGTCTGTGTAAGGACGCCCGCACGCTAGTCTGCATGGAGAAGTTTCGGCGCTCCGCGTACTCGGACTGGCTCGTAAGATAAGACGCCTTGATAAAAGGTTGGCAATTTATTGGCGCAGAAACAGACAGATTTGAATATTTACGGTAAGTGGCTGAGGCAGCGAGGCGCAGCGCAAACAGACGGAGGGAGAGACAGAAGATGCACGGTTTCGGGGGCCAAAGACGCCGGTGTCACTCCGCTTGCTTCAAGTCGCCCTTGTAAATGCAGGGCACACGTGTCATGAGGGCGCGAGCCGGCCGGCCTACACCACCTGGGCAGGTACTCGGGAACCGAGTGTGAAGCCTTGTGTTTTTATATCATATACATATGTGTGTATCTGATCCACATCTATCTATATCTTTTTCAACAACATATATATTATTATATCTAGATAGTATCATAATATTATAGAATAATATATACATATACATAGAGTACTGATATAGCTATATATAGAGATAACGGATACAGATATAGATGATAGCGATGGCTTTAGATATAGAAAATAGGATAAGTAGTATATAGTAAAAATATAGTAGACACACAGCATATCTGTAGATATATATACATTATATATATTGATATATATATCATATATAATATATATAATAATATATCTTATACCAATATAATTATACATACATATATACGTAATATGTCATTTATTATAGATAGAGTAGATAGAGAAGGAGAGAGAAAGGAGATGTATGCATATATGCATACACACATACACACAACACACACACACGAATATATAAATATTTATATATATATAGAGAGAGAGAGATAGATAGATAGGTAGTTCGATAGATAGATAGATAGATAGACGATCGATAGATAGGAAGATAGATAGATAGGATAGATAGATAGGTGAAATATGGAGATATAGACTATATAAACAGATGTACCACACACACCACACACACACACACAATACAAACACACACACACCACACACACACAACACACACACACACACACACACCACACAACACCAACACCCCACACACACAACACACCACACACACACACCCACACATATATATATAATATGCATTATATATATAAGATATATATATATATCCATATATATATATATTAGATATATCTATATATATGAGATATGTATATATATATATTATATATATATAGGTAAATATGCATGTTATGACGTGTAATAGATATATATAGTAGATATATATATATATATATATATATAATTATATATATATACATGATATATACATTCTATTATTATGATTATAATATAATATAGATATAGATACTGTATGCATAATGTATATATATATATAAAACTAGATATTATATTAAGTGACATTAATAGATATATATAGATATATATATGATATAGTAGCAATATATAGATATATAAGAGATATAATTATAATATATATTATACGATTATATAGCTGTACATATATATTTATTGATAACAATATATACATATATATATATATATATATATATATATATAGAATCATATACATATAGTAATTACATGATAAAATATACTATTTGTGTGTGTGTGAGAGTATGCATAAATAACGTATACAATGCTCTCTCTCGCTCTCTCTCTCCCTCTCTTCTCTCTCTATATATCTATATAGATATATATATATATATATATATATATATAATACTATATTATACATATATATATATATACAGTATTATGTATATTATAATAGAGATATATAATAATACATATAGATATATATATAGGATATATATTATATATGTATAGTATATATATGTGTACTATATAGATATATATTATATAAATATATATAAATATATATACTATATTATAGTATAATATATATCTATGTGTTGTGTGTGTGTGTGTATGGTGTGTGTGTGTGTGTGTGTTTGTGTGTGGTTGTGTGTGTGTATGTAGTCTGTATGTTGGATATTATATATAATATATATATATTATATAATATATATATATATATATATATATTAGACAACGGCACCGCAACGGTGTGTGTGTGTGGGCGGGTGTGTGTGTGGTGTGTGTGTGTGTGTGTGGTGGTGTATATATCTATACCTTAATATATATATATAATATATTATATATATAGATTATTATGTGTGTGTGGGTGGTGGTGTGTGTGTGTGGTGGTGGTGGTGTGGGTGTGTGTGTGTGTGTGTGTGTGGGTGGGTGTGTGTGTGAATTGTATATGTATATTTAGATAAATATATGTATATATATATATTATTATATATATATATATATTAGAGATACATATATATATACATATTAGATATATATATATATATACATTAATGTGGGTGTGTGTTGTGTGTGTGTGTGTGGTGTGTGTTGCGTGTGCGTGTGCGTGTGTGTGTGTGTGTGTGTTGTGTGTGTTTGTGTGGGTGTGTGTGTGTGGTGTGTGTGGTGTGTGTGTGTGTTGTATGGTGTGTGAGTACATATTACAATGTACATAATTAGTGTATATATATATATAGTATATACATAATAATTTTGTTATATAATAAATATATAATATATATATTTGTATGATGTCTACAGAAAATATATATGCAACAATATTATATATATTTAAATATATATGTGTGTGTGGTGTTTTTTTTTTGTGTGGGTTGTGTATTACATATATATATATAGTATATAATATTATATACACATTATATATTTATATATATATATATATAGATAGATATAGATAGATAGATAGATAGATACATAGATATATATGTATATATATAAATATATATGCGTGTGTGTGTGTCTGTGTACACACACACACACACACACACACACACACACATATATATATATATATTATATATATATATATATATATATATATATATATATATATATATAGTAGTAGTATGTATATATACATAATATACTCATCATCACTGCCAATGGGAAATGCCTTTTTTCAGTTTGAGTAGCCGTGGACCTCTGCACAATATTCGCAACCTAAAACTCGACCTTACGCTTTTCTTTCGACTTGGTACATCGAAAGCCCGCAAATATCTTTGATATTGTCGCTCAGTCTTGTCTTCGTTTGCCTCTTCTCTTTTCTATCACCATCCCTGACAGAGTTTTTCTCAATACTTTTACTTATCATTACATGGACCAATAAACTTAATTTTATCTTGTTCAAGCTGTCCAACAGTCGGTCTTTACAATTATTCTCAGCACTTCATCATTCGTCTCCCTCTCTGTCAGCTAATACGCAGTACTCGTCGTAAACCCACATTCAAAACTATTGATCTTTTTCTTGTCTATCTACTTAACCCAACACTCAGAACCAATGATGCAATGAGGGAAAACTAATGAGTTCAATAGCTCGCCTTGTCCGTAGGTATGCTTCGGTCTTCAGAGTTATTGTAGAGCAATTGTGCATTTTGGCAAATGGTAATCATACATATACATAAATATAATGTGTGTGTGTGTGTGTCTCTGCGTGTGTGTGCGTGTGGTGTCTGGTGCGTGTTGTGGTGTGTGTGGTGCGTGGGTGGGGCATGGTGTGTCGTACGTGGTTGGTGTGGTGTGTGTGTGTGGTGGTGTGTTTGTTGGGTGTGTGTGCGTCGTGTGTGTTGATGTGTGGGTGTGTGTGTGTGTGCGTGTGTGGTGTTGGTGTGTTGTGTTTAGATATATCTATATATACATAATATATACATATACATATATACATATAGTATATATATATTAAAACTGCCCCTGATGGTTAGTGGTGAGACACTGTACTCCGACCCGTGGTCTATAGTTCAATCCCGCCGCGGCATTCCGTGTAAAAATGCTGCGTCTATAGCTGACGCTCGAGCCCGATCTCACGGCGAGGGACAAACGCCATCTCTCCTTGAGAAGATGCATGCAGTGTTGTAGGGTGTTAAGTTCGCTGAACCGCTGTTTCGATAGTAAGGGCAAGGGTGTGGAAAACTGCCAAATAACCTTCAAATAATGATGAGCGAGGCTGATTCCTGGCAATGGAATAAATGGGCTGGTTAATATTAACGATATATATATATTTAGATATATATTATATATATTATAATATAATATATACATATATATGTATATATATATATATGTTAGGTATACATATAAAATATACAATATATAATATATATATATTATCTAACTATTATAATATATATTATTATATATATTATATATATATATATATATATATATATCGTGTTGTGTGTGTGTGGGTTTTGTGGTGTTGTATTTTATATATGTGGGAATATATAATATATATAGATTATATATATATAGAGTATATATATATATATATATATATATAATTGTTACGCCGAGCGGCATTTCGTCTCTCTGCCACCAACACAAGGAGGCTAGGAGACGGCGATGCTATCCACAGGGTCGTGAACATGAACAGCTCCAAGAGGCACCGAACACACAGCATCCAGGAAACATCAGGAAAGGAACGCCAAGTGCGAGGCAGGGAACGAAGTAAACACAAAATGACAGTCTTAGTCTTTATTACACAAGTTATTTTACAAGTACACTTTTCCATAGGCACAAATACAGGGAGGAAACCGCATGTCACAACAGCACAAACAGTATAACAGGGGCAAAACCAAGTTTATCATCAGGTCAAAGGGCACATTACGAGTTCTTCACAGGAGCAGAACCAAATGCGTCTCTCCTTGCTTGTTTCCTCCGCGCACAAGCAGATGCGCATGTTTGACCAGGTCCCTTTCTCTGTTACACATGTTCGACACAGAGACAAAGACCGCACTGGCGTAGCACTATCCCCCCTATCAAGCGACGACCCGTCTGCTCTGTTATATCTAAACCTGAAACAAACTACAGAAAAATATTAAATCAAATTAGTTCTCAGAAAACAAAATTTTCATCAGCGCGGCTTTGCATCTCGCCTTGCTGGGTCTCTCTGGAGGGAGGTGTGGGCGGCGGTAGATTGGCAGTGGCATCCAGAGGGTAGCTCTTGCCCAAGATTTGGATCATAGCACCATTGACGTAAGTTGCATTCGCCCTCACCGTTTCCAAATGATCGTCTCATAATCGGTCAGAATCTGCCACGTCCTAATCGCCGCTACTGGGCCTAACGTTCATCTTCTTTTTCACCATGGCCCAGGAGTAGCTTCTAGCCCATGGTAAACACCACTAGACAGTGCGCCAAGTCCTCGATGAAAGTTCAGGCAACGGCCCACACCAAACCAAAGCCATTGCTCCCCGACGACTCTTCTGGATGCTCCACTTCCTACAGTGCCCAGCTTTGCACCAGCGGGCCACCTTCCGAGGCCTTACGGAGAAATGTTAGCTACAAACACTGTAATAACCCCTCCCCTGCGGTACCAACAAGGCTACCGCCCAACCACTACGCCATCAGCCCGTGGCAGGTTTGAATGGGCCCCACGAGGCCCTGTACTCCATGCATCACTCTTGACAGTCGACATGGATCTGAACTTGTCCTGGGGGCAAGGAGCAGTCGCCAGCCGAAGACCTCGCACAGCCACTCTGAAGCAGGGGCAACTTCTTCACCATGCACCTCACCAAGTTCCGTCAAGGCGACAACACGCCTTACTCTGCGTCAGGTAGTCAAGGCCCAGAAGCCAGTGCTCTCGTCCAGATCGGCACATACACTGGCAGCCGCTGCACTGTGTGCCACGCCAATATGAGCCTACACTGCCCCACCTTGAGCTGCACACAATGGCCCGTGAAACCAACGTCTCTGTGGTGCGCATGGAAGTTGCATAGTGCCAACATATCAGGCCGCACTAGGGTCTTATTCGCACAGTGTTCCCACTGTCAGGCGGCATGGCTTCCATCTTATTGAGCATCGTGCTGGTTCGACGGGCAGCTACCCAATCGGGGCGGGAAACTGAGGCACGGTGGGTTTCGGCCCCTTCTCCAGAGTTCCGCCTGTACCACTCTTATCCTTAGGAATACACTTGGATGGTGACCATACCTGCACGTCCTTGCAGCACTGATGGAAGGAATCAGAACCCGTCGGTGAGAGGGGACGTGTTCTCGCCCCTTGACACTGACTACGTCTGTGCCCTTCTTCACCGCAGCCCCACACAAAGCCTTGAAAAGTCTCGGGGCTCACCTTCCTCAATGATACCTTCTCCACTTAGCCTCCGGCCCCGGAGGTCAGGCGGGGCTGAGCAGCTGCCCTAGGCCACTGGTTGCCTTCAGGAAGGCTCGAACTTCCAAGGCCACTCGCCCAGCGCACCTGCAGGTCCTCAGGTGTGGCCTGCTTGACGTAGATTTGCAGATGCGTGCGTCTGCAAAGCGTCAACAAAGAAACGCGGGCAAGGACCACAATAATCTCTTCAGCAGCGCAGGGTACGACTCCTTACCAGCAACCTCCACATCCTGCGGCCAGGCTGGGACAGTGTCTACGCCACGCTCACGAGGTCCGCTTCTTCAAGTGGGCCCGATATACTCGGCCTGGTGTGGGCCCGAAACGGCGTTTCAAAGCCTCTGCCACGCTTGGTGTAAAGAGCTGTTGGGATGCCGGTAGATGCCCCAAAATTTCCACGGCGGGGCCCCTTAGCGCTGGTTAACAGTGCAGGGCTTCTTTCTGGCTCCAGCCCTGGGCAGATGCCAGCATTCAATATGGCGACATATGCCCCCAGGCCACCTTCCCGTGACTCAGCTGCTTTACGCGTCACAGAATGTCTGGAGGGCCGAGGGGCTGTCAGGGTGGAGAACGCGTGCCCGTGAAACTTAACACGCACGGGGGGAAGGAAGGGGGTGCAGGAGGCAACGAAGCGGGTTGACCGGATCGTAGTTGCCGCCACCATACACAAGGGAGCGGTTTCCGATGGTTACCAGCCTTTCCGCAGGACCACTGGCTCCGAACGACAGCTGCGAGGCCGGGGGTTCCTGCAACGGACCAGGCAGACCCCAGTAAAATCTGACAATATGCATCTGTTGCCAGCAGCCTCGTTGCCCTTCTCTGTTGCAACGTGACCACTTGTGACGCCGCCTTTCCTTCTTCACTCTCCTCCCAGGCCCGACCCTCGCCCCCTGCAGAGTCGTCACCTCCCCCATCAGTTCACCTTCACGCTGATGCAGCCTTGTCGGTGTACTGCCTGAGTTCATATTCACAGATGCACGATTGCCTGTAGCACCTCAAAAAAGTCGGCAGAACTGTTCCTCTGCCATCCTTGCCTGCTCTCGACGAGACGGTGCGCCTGTTTCTGCCCTTGTGCATTCATCCCTCATACCGGCAGCATGGCAGTGACCAGGTCCTCTGGTTCAGCTCACCTCATCGTAGCATGCCTCAGTCATAGCCTCCTCCCTCTGCTGCGCCACCTTGGACCACATGATAAATCGGCGCTCTCCACGATCAAACACAAATCCCACTCCTGACACCAATTGTTACGCGACCGCCTCGTCCTTGCCACCAAACAAGGCAGGTAGGCAGACGGCGTTGATCCATCGGGTCGTGGAGCACTGAACAGCTCAAGAGGCACAGAACACCCCAGGTCCCAGAACACCAGGAGAGGAAACGTCAAGTGGCGAGGCAAGGCACGAAAGTAAACACAAAAGGACAGTCTTTCCTTAGTTACAAAGTTATTACCCGTACACTTTTCTATAGGAACAATACAGGGGGAAACCAGCATGTCACACAGCACATACAGCTTAACAGGGCAACACAGGTTTATCTCAGGTCATAAGGGCACAACGAGGTCTTCAAAGGAGACGAGACCCAAATGCATCTCTCCTTGGCTTGTTCCTGCGCTCCTCCGCTCACGGCAGAAGTGTAATGTTTGCCCAGGTCCCTTCATGTTAACACATGTTTCGCACAGAGAAAAGACCCACTGGGCGTAGCACATAGATATATATATTAATATAGTATATATATCATATATAATATATATATACAATATATATATATATACTATATATATATCTGGCTTGTGTGTGTGTGTGTGTGTATATATATATATATATATATATATATATATATATATATATATATATATATATATATATATATATATATCTGTGTGTGTGTGTATATATATATATATATATATGTGAAGGTGGGAGTCAGACAATTAAATTAATCTTGGTGCAAGCTCCCTCACTGGCCTGGGCCCTCCACCAGTTACCTTCTTATGGATCACCTCTTTGATTCAGGTCTATGGTTAGGGATGAATACAAAAAAACATTTCACTATTACAATTTATTGAATAAATATGTACAAAAAAGACCCTGAGTAAATACGTACAACCACAAAAGAGAAAACCTACCTACAGCTACCTAATACCTCCCCCTTAAAATACCTTTAAGTAGTGACCTTAAGATTCCGCATCGAACATTGAATCATTTGTGAACAGTTTCACACACCATTTTCTATAGGTCGTACACTCACCACAAACAGCACATTGCAAAACTGTTTGCTCACGCTTTGGCACTGGCACATATATCGGAGCTAGTAGTTCACGAGTGTTTGTTGTTCTGTCGTCACTCACGTCGGCGCCGTACTCATCTTCGTACGCACCTGCTTCTACACCTCCGTCCCATTTTTTCCATATTCATTATCTAACCACTTCATCTCATTAGACATGATTTCATGACCTCACATTGATGTCTTACCGAGGATTATAAGTTGGCTATGTGCGACTCCCTGGGGCGAGTCGGACGACCTCCGTGCCAGTCACATCACACTCGTTAACCCTGTTAATTTTACATATTTCACCCACACTGCTATTTTATATTATTTCCATGTCACTTATTTGTCACTATTGCATGTATTATTATTAACTATCACATTTTACTAGCTTACCAATATTTAGGACCAATCAGGCATAAGGAACCTTCAGGTGAGTGGCTTGTTCCTGTGGCTAAACTCGCCACGTCTCACCTGGTTCTATAGGTGGCGCCACTTTACATTTTATTTCATTATCTTTTTCAGGTTACTTTTCATTGACCCTTTAGAAATCAATTATGTTATTTTCTATTTTCCTATTTTTGTTTTTCATTCTTTGGTCACGTTAGAGGTTCAATATTTTATAAGGTCACGTATCGTAAAAAAAACCCACCCCTTTCCTATACAACATCCCATCTAAAAAATAACAAAATATGTAGCAATTTCAAAAAAATATATATACACAATGTAAGAAATGAATTTTCTATTTACAGTGGGTTTACTATATTCAGTATTCAAATTTATTTTTTTTATGTTGCGTAGCTACGCTCGTACGCATATTCCAACGACTGTTGGAATAAGCGATACTCTTGTTACGCCAGACTCTAGGGTCATTGGATGGTTACTCTTATTCCATACTTTACATATATATATATATATATGTATATGTAATCTGTGTGTGTGTGTGTATATATATATATATATATATATATATATATATATATATATATATATATATATATATTTGTGTGTGTGTGTGTGTGTGTGTGTGTGTGTGTGTGTGTGTGTGTGTATGTGAAGGTGATGTGAAGCGATGGTGTGGTAGACTAGATAGTGTTAAGTGCTTGCATGCCTTCTTGCTTGCAGCTTCCACCACTGGCTAGCCTAGTGCGAAAAAGGGAGCAGTTTCTGCATAAGTCTCCCCTGCCAGGTCACAGCCTCTCCATCATCAAGAGAAGACCTGGTAGCAGCACGATCAGTATGGGTGAGTACACCTACTACTGGTCGGGCCGCGGCCGGCGATGGTCACCACCTCCAGGGTGGAACCATAGCCATCTCCAGCCGACTTCAGCCCTCAGTAGTTGAGGTAACACCGGTTGATGAGCGTATTATGGCATTGAGACTGAAGCATGCTTTTGGCTTCATGTCTCTTATTGCTGTATACACTCCTACCGATGTTTGTAGACTTGATGTGAAAGAGGGGTTCTATGCCAAACTCGCATCAGTGGCATACAATTGCCCCCAGCGAGATATTCACATTGTTCTGGGCGACTTCAATGCGGTATCCGGGCTATGAGATATCTGTCGGCCACCATGGTTCGGGAGCTGATCCTAGCAGCGAGAACAGCCTCCTTCTCCGGGACTTTGCTAGGTCCCAGAGAATGAGGATCTCTGGCTCCTGGTACCAGCGCTCCAACCCACATAGCTGGACATGGTACAGCGATACGGGTACAGTGACCAAGGAGATCGAACACATTCTTGTTAGCACGCGATGGAGGATCCTCCAGAACTGCAGAGTTTACTGGAGTGCCGAGTTCTGTGGCACTGGCCATAGGCTGGTTGTGGCTACCTTGCGGGTCCACTTCAAAACTCCCCATCCCTCCAGTGGCCACTCCAAGGTGGTTTACTTGGACAGACTAGGGGAGTAGGAGTGTGCCGGTGGGTTCACCATGGCAGTCTGACCGATTCACAGAACTCGACAACCTGACGCACCCAGTGGTCTGTGGGAGCTCTTCAGGCACGTAGCACTTGAAGCAACCCAGGAGTCCATTGGGGTACGCCCGAGGGCAAGGCAGAATTCCATCTCCCTGGAGACTTTAGAGGCCACTGAAGCATGTCGCATGGCTCGGCTGAATGGTAATCAAGTCTTGCGTCGCTCCATGGTGCGTAGGGCTCGGTCACTGC
>NC_051387.1:62827465-62840502 GCF_015228065.2 Penaeus monodon
TACTGTTGCAATATCAAGGCAGATTTAAGATCCGAGACATACGGTTTGGGCATGCTTGGGTTTTGTTTTTGTTAGTATTCTGAAAACAGTGCTGAGTGCTACGCGCCTGGGAGAATCCATACGTCTGGGGGATAACTTTAGCATTTATGCGATACATAAGCCTTTTCAGTAATATCCTCCAAGTACTTTGACACAGACAGTCGGTCAAGGAAATGGGACGTATTTTGTCAGTATTAGGTTTAGGTATGGGATTGATTAAGCTTTTTATCCAGGAGCTTTGCGATGATTCCTTGTGATAGTCTGAGTCTTATACAGGTGCAAAAGGATTGACTGGTACCTGAGCAATGTGGCGAAGAACGCTGGTAAGTAAATGCCCATCCTTGCCAGGGGGCAAGTTTCCTTACCTTTCGAAGGGCATTACTTAGTTCCCACTTTGGTTATTCCGGAGGGTCAGTAGCAGCACATCTACTGCTATATTAAAGTTTTCCTATCATTTTCGACTTGTCGAGTTTGATCTTATCCCTTGTAGAGTCGGTTTAAACGAAGAATTCCCGTCCCATGCTTCTAGCAGCATATTATCCTTTTCTTTGTGGACTGTAGAACTGCGTGATAACTTGCAGGAAATGTTCCAAGTGTTTACTACGAATCTGAGTTTTTTAATTCTTTGAATTCCTATGTTGCTTTAAAGAAGATAATCTGTCTCTTTACTATTTTTTATAACATATAAGCAAGCTCCTGGGCCCGTTTATGTTCTCGCCTAATGTGGTCATTGATCCACCTCGGTGCATGGAGGACCTGGGGCCTCTTTTTCTTCGCGAGTTTTCGTGAACAGACCCATGTATTATAGTAGTCAGTGACAAGTTTGAGTAATCCTGGAGAATTTTTCACCATAGGTCATAGTAAGTGAAAACCTGATGCTATAACGACCGAGATTTGTATACCTGAACTTTTCATTATTTTTAAATAATATCCTCTTACCCCATTTCCTATTTAGCCTCATTATTATTACATTGTTGCTACTATCATTATCATTATCATTTTCATTATTGGATGTTTCATTATCATTGTTTATTTTTATTATTATCATCCTTTTCAAAAAAAAAAAAATCAGTATTATCATTACCATATTATCACCGGTCATTGTTGTTGTTTGTTGTTGTTGTTGTTGTTTGTTGTTATGATTATTATTATTATTATTAATTTTATTATTATTATTATTATATTATTATTATCATTTTATTTATTATCATCATATAGAGTAGTAGTATCATTGTTATTATTAACATTTATCATAATTCTTGTTATTATATAATGATAATTATTATTATTACTATTATTATCATTAATTAGTATTATTATTATTATTATTATTATTATTATTATCAAATCATCATCATCATCGTCATCAATCATCATCATCATCATCATCATCTCATCATCATCATCATCATCATCATCAATACATCACATCATCTCAACATCATCATCAATCATGTATCACTATCATCATCATCAACTGTATTATTATATTTTTTCATCCATTATAAGTTATCATTATTGTTAGTCATCATTACTGTTATTATCGTTTCATAATCATAATCATTATTACTATTATCATTATCATCCTTGTTGTCTATTTATTACTGTTAGCATTATTGTTTATTATTATTATTACTCTTATTATTTTTTATTATTATTATTATTATTCTTATTATTATTATTATTACTTATTATTATTATCTTTTCTTTTATTTCATTCTTAATTAGTGTTGCTGTTTGTTTTTTTTTTCATCATTACTATTAATATCACTACACTGTTTAATGTTCTGCATTATTGTCATTATATTAGCATTACATTTTCAATGTACTACTATTATTCTTATATATATTATCATCATTCTTAATAATAATTTATTATTTTGTATTACTATCATTTTATAATTTGTTTTATTATTTATATTGCTAATATTGTTTTATTATTAGTATTATCATTATTATTATTATTATTATTATTATTATAATTATTATCATTATTATTATTATTATCATTATTATTATTATTATTATTATTATTATTATTATTATTATTATTATTATTATTACTATTATTATTAATAATATTATTATTATTATCATTAATATAAGCTTTATTATTATCATTATGATTATCATTAATATCATTATCATCATAATTATCAACCTTACCATTATTACAATGATCAATATAATTATTACTTTTTGTTGTTGTTATTGCTGTTAACCTTATTGTTATTACCGTTATTACTATCACGATAATTTACATTCCTAAGTTATTCATCACTTTATTCAAATCCTGTAAGCCGTCTGACTGCAGAGAGAAGAGGGAGAGTTCAATCCTTAGAGCCATCTGGCGTTACGAAGTCTAGTCGGCGAATTCTAAACGTTACTCTCACTCCCATCCAGTTTCTTCTTTTTATCCCTTTCTACAATCTCTCTCTCTCTATCTATCTATCTATCTAACTATCTATCTATCTATCTATCTATCTATCTATCTATCTATCTATCTATCTATCTATCTATCTATCTCATCCCCTTACCCACGCCCTGTTTTTCCCCTTTCTGTTTTTCATCCTTTTCTTTCCTTCGTTCCCTCTTTCTCCGATTTACATTTCTTTTGTATCTATTTCTTTATTTCTCCATTGCTTAGTTTCTAACATCTCTTCTTTACCCCTTCCCATTTCGTTTTTTTTGGGGGGTTCCCTTCCCCCTTTCGTTTCATCCACTCCCTCTTTTTCTCCATCTTTATATCTGTGTATCCCCCAACTTTTCTATTTGTTTTTCCTTCTCGTTTTTTAAAAAGGGGTTTTTTGGGCAAACCTTTTACGTGTGTATGACCCAAACCTCGTTTTTTTCCGATAGTTTTGGTAGTTTAAATGTTTTACTTACCCCCAAAACAAAAAATTGATTTTTTGATTTAAATACTCCAGTTTTTTCATTTTAATTAAATATTGTAACAAAAAAAAAAAATTTTTTGGGCCAACAAATTTATTAATAAAATTTTGCCCCCATTTCCATCCTTTAAAAATGGGAACATACTTTTTAAACCCAGAAACATAAAAAACGCTAATAATATAGCCCAACCGTGGATAAATAAAAATTTTCCGAAAGGAAAAATTTGGACAAAAGAGGGGAAAGAAAAAAGGAATTCGATCATATAAAAAAAATTTAAATAAAAAAAAAAAATTAAAAAAAAAATAATATATATATATATAATTTATATTTTATATATATATATATATATTTTTAATATTAAATTATTTTATATTTATTTATTTAATTTAATATACACCCCAAATTTATTATTTTCTATCTTTTTTTTTCTTTTTATTTATTTAGAATTATTTTTATATAATATTTTATATATATATTTTATATAATATATATAGTATTTTTTTATATTAATATATATATATATATAGTTATGGGCATCCACAAATATATTGTAATATAATTTATAAAATTTAAATTATAAATAAAAAACCTTATTATATATCTATATTTTTTATATATAATATATCTAATATAATATATATAAAAATAAAATTTATATTATATATATATAAATATTAAAATATATATATATACCTTTAAAATATTATAAAATTTTTTTCTATAATATATTTAATCTCTATCTTTTTTCTATATATAATATAAAAAATTATATATATAATATAAAATTTTTAAATATATAACTTTTTTTCCCTATAAAAAAATATATTAAAATTATTTTTATATTTTATATATATATTATAATATATAAAAAATTATATAAAATTTTCTGGGGTTTTTCAAATTTTAAAAAAGTTTCCGGACCCAGCCCCTCAACCCCCCAAAAACAAAACCCCCAACCCCCAAAAACCCAACCCAACCCCCCCCTTTTTCCTTTAAAAATTCCCAAATTTTAAAAAATTTAATTTTACCATGGGTTTTTTTTTTTTTTTTTTTTTTTTTTTTTTGGGGGGGGGGGGGCCCGCTAACCCATTTTTTTGGGGCCCCAAGTGCCCGATTTGGAAAATTTTTTATTTTCCCCCCTTAAAAGAAAAACCCCCTTTTTCCCGGTTGGAAAAGGAACTGGGGGCCCCCCCACGGTACTAAAACCTCCCAAAGGGAACAACGGGGGAAGCTCCAATTGAACTCGTTACCGGCCGGTTTGGGGAAGGGAAACCTTTCCCCCGGGGTTAAATTTTAATAATATATATAATATATATTATAAAAATAAGTTTTTATTTTTAATAAAAAAAAAAAATATATATTAAATTTTAAAATTTTATATAAATATTTTTAATTAAATATATAATTATATATTATTAATATTTTTAGTTTAATATTTTAAAATATATTTACATTAATTTTCTATTATTTAAAATTTTATATATAAAAATTATATATATATATATATAAAAATTTTTGGGGGATATATAATTTAAATATTATATATATATATTATTTTTTATATTTTTATAAAATATTATATTTTATATAATATAAAATTTTAAACAAAATAAAAAAAAACGAAAAAAAAAAAATTTAAAAAAAATTTAAAAAATTATATATTTTATATTTTATAGATATATATATAATATATATATATATATATATAAAATATATTTTTTTTTTTTTTTTACTTTTTATCCTTTTTTTAATTTTTGGGCCCGCCCGGGGGTCCCCATGATTTTTTGAAAAAAATTTATCTTTTATTTCGGGGGGGCCCCCTTTTCCCGGAACCGGCCCAAACCCTCTCTATTTCCCCCGGGGCTGGGACCGAAATTGACTTGGGCTGGTTTGGCCCACCCAGGGGGCTAGGTATGCAATCGAGGTGAAAGTTCCTTCCCCAAAGGGAAAAAGCCCCGGGGCCGGGTAAACTCAAACCCCCCAACCCTTAAAAAATTTTATAATTTGATTTTAAATTTTTAAAAAAAGGCTAAGCCGTTCATATTTTTTTATATTTTATATATTATATATATATTTTTTATATATATTTTTAAAAATTAAAAAAACTTAATAAAATTTTAATTATATATAATATTATATATATATATATTTTAATTTTCAAAAATTAATTAAAAAAAAAAAATATTATATATGATATTAAAATTTTTTATATATTATAATTATATATAATATAAAATTGTATTATGTATGTAAAAATTTTCAAATATGCCCCCTAATATTATATATATTATTTATATTATAATATTTTTATATAAAATTATATATAAATTATTATATTTAAAATTCTTATTTTAAAAGATATTTTAAAATATAATATATAAAAATTATTTTAAATATATTTTAAAATCTTTTTATATAATATAGATATTTTAATATTATTATTTAATATATTATTTAAAAATTACCCTCAATTTTTTATATATTTAAAAGGGAAAATATCTATAATTATATATTTAATTATTATTAAAAATTATATATATATTATCATATTTTACTATATTATATAAAAAAATTTAATTATTATATTATATAAATTTTAAAATATATATATAATATTTATTATAAAAATATTTTATTTAAAATTAAAAATATATTTTTTATTTTAATAATATTAATATTTTATAATATATTTATATTTATATTATATTTTTCTATTCCCTTAATTTATTTTTATATCATATTATATTATTTATTTTAATATTATCCTTTTTTCTTATAAAATTTTATATATATAATTAGAATATAGATATATTTAATTAAAAATTTTAAAAGGTATATATTTTAAAATTAATTTTTAGAAAAATTAAAAAGGATATATATATATATTATTATATATATTAAAATATAATATATTATAATATATATATTTTACAAAAATTAATAAAATATATTTTATATATATATATATATATTATAATATTATAAAATTTTATTTTTATTATATATATTTATAAAATATATTATATATTAAAATATATATATTTATTTAAAATATTAATATCTATATTTTTAAAATATATTTTTTGTATTATTAAAAATATTTATATTTTTGTTTAAAAATATACTAAATTTTTAATTATATATATATCAAATTTTATTTTATATATAATTATAAAATTTTCATTTTAATAATTTATGTTAATATAAATGTCCCACGGAATTTTAAAGTTCGGGGGTTTTTCCAGTCCCCGGGCCGGCGCGTTTTTTCCCCTTGGGCCCAAGGTTTCACCTCGTTTGCCCTCCTAGCCCTGGGGGCCCAAAGCCACCCCCAAGTCGGGGCCCGGGGTAAATAGAGATGGACTCGTTTTAAAAAAAAAAAAAAAAAAAAAAAACCCCGGGGGCGGAAGGCTTTGGAAAAACCCCCGGGGGGTCTAAATTTTCCAAAAAAAATCATGGAACCCCCATAAACGCCAAGGCCGCGGTGGCCGAATGGTTAGACCCCGGACCCCATCTGCCCGAGGGGAAATCTGGGGTTCAAATTTTTCAAAGTCCCCGGGCCGGGTCGTTTTTTTCCCCTTTGGCAAGGAACTTCCCCCCGATTGCCTACCTACCCACTGGGGGGGCCAAACCACCCCCAAATTCAGTGCTGGCCCCCAACCCCGGGAAAAATAGAGAGAAGTTTCCCCAAAAAAAGGAAACCCCGGGAAACCCCTTCCGTGAAAGACGGGGGAAACCCTACCACGTATTCACTCCAAGACATTAACTGAAACTACAATTAATACATGTGTGACCACGGCGGCTCAAAACATGACCTCCCGTTAAAAAAGAAATTTTATTTTATCTATATATTTTAAATTTATATAAAATATTTATTATTAGTTTATTATTATATTATATATTATATAAAATTTTAAATTTTAATAATCCCTTATTTTAATAAATAAAAAACCCCCCTCCCGGGGAACCGGACAAAAACCCTGTCACTGGGGAAATTAAATTTGGGGTTTAGCCCCGGCCCCTTTTTCCCGGGGAAGGAAACCTTTCGAGTCCTGGCCAGGGGTTTGAATTTATTTAAATAAATTATGGATAAAACAAAACAAAATGGAAGCCCTTTAAATTCCAAGAAAAAATCAGGGAAACCCCATGATTTAAGGCCCTTGGCCGAATTTAATGGATCACAAACTTAACCTTTTATTGGGGGGTTATTACACCCCCTTTTCCCCTAAAGGATTAATTCCTTCCATCCCTTTCCCAAACCCCCCAAGCAGTCCTTCCCGGGGGCCCGGGGGTTTTTGGAGAAAACCCTTTGGGTCCCCATTTTGGGGAACGGAACCTGGGGTTACCAAGCTTAAAATGCGTTGGTGGGGCTATCTCCTCCCCAAAAAACCCGAAACCCCCACTTTGGATAGGGGTGATTGTGCTCCCCCCGGGTTGTTTTAAAAAGACCCTCCGCCTGACCCCGTTACCATCCAAACCCGGTTGACTTTTAAAACCCGTTCATACGCTCTGGGGGGGCCACCCAAAGGCCCCTTGCAGTCAAACTTTTCCCCGTACCCGGGGCTCGGGGGGGTTTAAAGGGGTTGCTCTACTTGTTTAAAGGGTTGCTCTACCTTCCCCCGGGGAAAAAACCCCTAGTAAATAAAATAAAAACTTCTGGGGTTTGAAAATTCTGCTTTTAAAGCCAGAAACAGACATTCAAATCCCTCCCTTTCTCAGCCAGAACGACTTCCCTTTAACCCGGGGGCAAAGGGCACCAAAAAACCCCCCTTGGATGCAAAACCCAGGATTTTAGGGGCCCGGGAAAAAAAACGGGTTGAGGCCAACAGCCGTTTGGGGCTCCCCGGGACGCCGTACCCTGGGTTTTGTTTTCCCTTAAAAATTTAAATCAGCGAGCTGGGGTGGCGGAAAACCCCGCCCAGCGAACGCGCGCTCACATGCTCGGCGAGCGCGTTTTAACACCGGGGGGCCTGTTGGGGGGTCGAGCGTTTTTTTTGGCCGGCGCTTTTTGTATGTATATATATTTTTAATTTTATATTTTATTTTAATTAAATTTTATTATATATATATATAAAATATATTTTTTTTAAAAAAAGGTGTGTGTGTGTTTGTGTGTGTGTGTGTGTTTTGGGTTTTTGTTTTGTGTGTTTGGGTTTTTTGGGGTGTGTGGGGGTGTATGATTATAGAAATGGTATTAGATTGTGTGTTTTGTGTGGTATTTTATATATATATATATTTTAAAATTTTTCCCCAATTTTATATATTTTTAATTTTATTTTATAATTATATAAATAATTTTAAAATTTTATTATATATATATATTTTAAAATTATATATAAAATTTAAAATACCCTTATTATTTTATAATACAAAATTTTTAATATTTTTAAAAATAAAATATTTTAATAAATAAAATTTTATATTTATATTTTATATTTTTATTAATATATATATATATAATTTGTACTATAGATATATATTATATATATATATAATATATATATATATTTTTTATATATATTATTTTATATAGTTTTTGTTGGGGGTGTGTGTGTGTGTGTGTGGTGTTTTGTGTGTTTTTTGTGTTTTTTCTTTTTGTATTTGTGTGTTTTTTCGTTTTTTTTTTTTGTTTTTGATTATATAAATATTATTAATTTTTTTTGTTTTTGGTGTGTATATTAAAATTATATTATTATTTATATAATATTTTATTTTCTTTTTTAATAATTTTAAAAAAAAATATTTATTTTTATCTATATATATTTTTTTATTATATAAATAATATATTTTAATTTTATTAAAATATACTTTATAATATATTTAATTAATATTATATATACTATTATATATATATATATATTTCTGTATAAAAAAAAAAATACTCCCTATAATTTATATATATTTATATATTTTCTATATAAATATAATATTTTTTTTTTTTTTTTTTTTTTTTGTTTACCCCTATCTATTTAATGTTTTAAATTAATATATATAGGTAATAATTTTTTATATATTTATATATTAATTATAAATTTTATATATTTTTATAAAATTATTTATAATTTAATTAAATCTCCTTTTATTTATTATCTATTATTATTTATGTTTTATATATTTTATATTATATAATATATTATATATATATTTTAAATTTTATATATAATATATATATATTTTTTTTTAAATTTTTACCCTACAAAAAAAAGAAATATGGGGGGGAACCTGGGGGTTTTTCCCAAAGGGGGTTATTTTAAAATATTTTTTTTTTATTTAATAGGGTTAAATATAATTTTAAAATTTTATAATAATATTTTAATTATAACTTTAAACCCCCCCCTTATATTTAAAAATATATATTATATAATATATTTAAAATATTATATATTATATTTTAAAAATATAAATTTTTTAAAATTTATATATATATATATATATATATATGTGTGTGTGTGTGTGTGTGTGTGTGTGTGTGTTGTTGTGTGTGTGTGTTGTGTGTGTGTGTGTGTGTTGTGTTTGTGTGTGTGTGTGGGGGTGTGTGTGTTGTGTGTGTGTGTGTGTGTGTGTGTGTGTGTGTTGTTGTGTGTGTATGTGTGTGTGTGTATGTATATATATTATATGTATATATATATATAAAATATAATTTTATATATATATATATATATATATATATACTTTATTTTATATAATTACTACTGGTTTTTTGTGTGTTTGTGTGGTTGTGTGTGTGTGTGTGTGGTGTTTTTGTGTGTGTGTGTGTGTGTGTGTGTGTGTGTGTGGTGTGTGTGTGTGTATTTTTGTTTGTATATTTATATATTATATTATATGTATAATGTTATGTATACTGGTTTTGTGTGGTGTGTGGGTTGTGTTGTATGTGCGTATGTGTGTATGGGTGTGTGTGTGACCTGTTCATGGCGTTCTCGATTGTTATGTTGTGTGTGTGTATTATCTATTGGAAGAAGGAGTGAGGCGTCTATTGTGTATTGTTTGTGAGTGACAGACTGTAAAAGTGGCTCAATGTTGCAGGGCGTGCTGAAGCTTATGTTGTAATGTTGCCTTGGGAAAATTAAACGGAAATGGAACCGTCAAGGTTACGAACAATAGGAGACAAATACCTAGATTAACAATATTAAGATTAGCAGATTTTATATTGTTTCTCAATTCGGGAAAATCCATCAAATGGACCGACAGAATTAAAACGATTTAAATTTGAGAAATATTTAAGAAGTTGGAATGGAAACCAAAGGGAAAAATCTAAGATTCATATATATTGTTTTTTAAAAATAATTTTAACGATCTCCAAACTGATCGGAAAGCTCCATATAAGTCTTTTTTTATTTTAAGTTCAGTTTAACTTACGTTAGTCCCTTTGTTATGTTTTGCAGCCACCATTTTGGGAATTACAGCCACCTAAAAACCTCCTGCTTCCTCCTCTGTTCAACATTCCCTGTGACGACGGACCGTAAGCCCCTTGCCGTAATTTTCACCCCCGCCTCGTTAGTCAAATGTGTGTGTGTTTTGTGTTGTGTGTGAGAGAGAGAGGGAGAGAGAGAGAGAGAGGAGAGAGAGGAGAGAGGAGAGAAGAGAGAAGGAGAGAGATTTGTGTGTGTGTGGTGGTGAGAGAGAAGAAGAAAGAGAGGAAGAGAGAGAGAAAAGGGAGAAGAAGAGTTTGTGGTGTGTGTAGAGAGAGAGGAGGAGATTTTTGTGTGTTGTGGGGTGTGTGAGAGAAGAGTTTGTGTGGTTGTGAGAGAGAGGAGAGAATTTGTGTGTGTGTTTGAGAGAGAGAAGGGGGAGAAAGAGAGAGAGAAAGAGGGAAGAGAGAGAGAGAGGAGAGAGGAGATTTGGGGTGATAGAAAGGGAGGAGAGAGAGAAAGGAAGAAAGGAGAGAGAGAGAGGAAGAGAGGAAGAAAAGGAGAGAGAGAGAGAGATTTTTATGTTTGTGGTGTGTGTGTGTTTTGTGTTTGGTTTGGTGTTTGTGTGTGTTTTGGGGTTGGTAGGTAGGTAGGTGGGGTCGCTGTAGTGTTTTTGAAATTTGGGTGGATGATTAACCGCATAAAGTGGTATTTGAGTGGGTCGTAATGGCTTTTTGCTTTAAGTATAGCAAAGGGCGTTGCGGGGGTGGTGTGGTGTTTTTTTGCAGTAAACGGAATCATTTAAAAGAGCTATGAAGGGTAAAATACCCAAATCATTTCATGTGTGCGATTTGGGAGATCGGGAACGCGTTGAAAATGTGGCTAAAAAAACACATGCTTATGTGTGTGTTCTTAAAAACACAAATGATTATATTTCACTGGGCAAAAACTCAGGCACCCCCAACTTGCCTACTCTGTCGAAAAGACAAGCAGACCACGCTGGGCCCTGTCGGGACTCTGCCCTTATCTTCTCTTGGCAGGCTCCCGGGGCCCGCGCAGGAACTGCCCCTTTTTACTTCTAAATATCCCTTTAAAAAGAGCAAGTTTTGATGCAAGGGCCCGTAGGGCCAATACCAGGTGCATTTATTGGTAAACAGCTCTCAAATAAAATCATCACTGACATCTCAAACTTAGGTCGGAACAAAGTTTCTTTAGTTACATTTTGTCAAAAAAGTTTAGTCTACCAGGGGGCCATTCAAGGGTTAAATATCTCAAAAAATCCATAGGCAAAAAACATAAAAGGGTATGTTGTCTGTGTTATGTGTACACATAAATTGGGGTTTAGTGTTTTTTTGAAGTATGTGCATTTGTTTTTGTGTGTGTTTGTGTGTGTGGTGTGTGGTGTGTGTGTGTGGTTTTGTGTGTGTGTTTGGTGTGTGGTGTGTGTGTGTGTGTGTGTGTGTTGTTGTTTGCATTTTTGTAATTGTGTGTGTATGTGTGTATATATATATATATATATATATATATTATATTTTATATATATTATATAATATATAATTTTTTTTCTTCTTCTTCTTCTTCTTCTTCTTCTTCTTCTTCTTTTTCAAATGCCCTATTCTACGGACGAGGGGATCTGGGTTTTCCATGATTTTCTTGGAATTTAGAGCGTGGTTTCCGTTGCCTTCCGCCCTGTTTTTATGAGTCCCCCCTCTTTTACCCAGTTCTGGGACCGTCACTGACTTGGGGGTGGCTTGGCCCCCCTGGCTAGGTACAATCGAGGGAAGTTCCTTGCCCAAGGAACAACGCGCCGGGCCGGTGACTCGACCCTCGAACTCAATTGCCGCGTGACAGTCTTGAGTCCGATGCTCAACCACTCGGCCCCCGCGCCCTATATTATTATATATATTTATTATATAATATATAATATATATATATATTTTTTAATATTATTTATTTATTTATTATTTTTTTTTTTATTAAAAATATTTATTTATTATATATAAATTTTTTTTTATTTATTTATTTATTTATGTTTTGTGTGTGGGGTGTACCAACATTAAATTTTTTTATATAAATATATAATTTATTTTTTATTAAAATATATATATCATATAAATATAAATTAATATTGGTTTTGTGTGCTCATTCATGAAATGGAATAATCATTGGGCTGATCAGCCGTGGCATCCCAATATTTGGGATGTAGTCATAAGCCTTAAAACAAGCAAAGTAAAGGCCCTCCACTTTTTTCTTTGCTTGCAGGTCCATCGAACTAGGAATAGTTTGTTTAGTATGACTAAACTTCCGACATATTTTTGCATCTGCAGTGAACTACCAGATGCACCGATAAACGCTCTCTACAGAAACTACTGACCTGTTTTTCCTGGCACGGGAGCTCATAGGGGTTTTGTCCCTTTAACCCCCGGGTCAGTTTAACATTCTGGGCCAGGTAAATATTCATTCCTTCAATTCGTTTCCATCACCGAGCGGTTTTGATGCTACTTGGCGCCATGCTAACATTTTTTAGCTGCTGGGGCTTTATACTGGGGGTCGACAAAAGATCCTTCCCCCGGGGAGTATTGCCTAATTAAAATTTTTATTGGAGGTTCTCAAACCCCTATCAATCCACGATAACTTAAACCCCTTACCCATCTGGTTTTTATTTACCCAATAAAAGCAAATGCGTACACAAAAAAAAAAAAAAAAAATTTTTATAAAAATTATATATATATATTTTATATAAAAAATATATATAAA